>NW_009260595.1:20827-42338 GCF_000687185.1 Egretta garzetta | reverse complement strand
CCTGCTGGAGCTGATTTTGCCTGTTTTGTGAGTGGTTACCAGAATCTGGTTTTGGTTTATGTCTTGTAGGGTTGCTGAGCTGGAAGATGCACGTCTAAGATGGAAACTTCTGCTTCAGCTGCTGCTGGGAAAAAAGAAGGGAAAGGTGCAGTTCTGGAGGGGAATGGCTTTACGGAGACGGAGAAGAAACCCACTCCTTTAGCAGCTGCAGGAGCAGCAGTGGCACAAGGAGGTACTTTATGTTTTCCACACTTTGAAAGCAGCAGGGGTGTTTTTCATTAGACTGTAAGAATTTAATAAGTATGGTGGCATCTGTCCTCCTGTGAACACGCTGAGTTTATTGAGGTTCTCGGCCGTCGGAGGTCACAGAGGCAGGAAGCTGTGTCACCGCGTGGTGTCCAAACATCGCTGCACCGTAAAAAGCCACTGCTGCTCTGAGAGAACTGGACTGGGGTGAGGGAGAGGACGGGTGGTGAGAGGTGACCGTCGGAGAGTTGAGGCGTCCCGTGGGGGGGGGGGGGGGTGTGTCATGTGCCAGCTGCAATCCCGCTAATGAGGTAACCAGATTCCACTGTCTTCAGCCATTGCTGCTGGGATTTCATGGTTAGGGAGGAATTTGGGGCTGTCTAGACCCTATGCAAGAAGGTTCACAAAGAAAGCCCCCCATTTGCACCATGCCTGTTAATGTCAGAACTAGCTCAGTTCCTGATTTCTTTTTCTGGCAGCGTTGTTGGTGAGCTTTTGGTCCTGCTGGTGTTGAAGTCAATTGGGAAGATCTCATGGACACCCACGGGCATGGGGTTGTTTTTGTTGGGCGTAACACCAGCGGTGGGAGAACGGGGATGTGCAGGCATGTTGCTCCCACCTCCTCTTGCCCACTACAGCAGGCAAAATACAGCCCTGGAAAACATATCCCTTGCTGGCACACATGTGCTGGTGGATCTCAAAATTGGTGCCAGGGCCCTTCATGGTGGCTCCAGCTGTGGGCAAGGCTATGCCTTGCTGGGGACTGGGACTGGGCATCCTTACAGGACGTAAGGAGACAAACTTAGAAGGGGCTGCAGCAGCTTGGATGTGACAAGAGACATCCCAGCTGTGTAAACTTTGCAGGCAGCTTTTTTTTCCCTCTTTAAAATATACCTTATTTCTAGCCAGAGCCTACCTCAAAATGAACCCTTCTCTTCCCCTTCCTTCACTGCAGGGTGGTTTCTCATCACCCCAGGAGAGCAGCACGACTCCTCTGCGGGCTCCTCTCTTTGTTACGCAGCTCGGCTGGAGAGTTTGTGTTTTCTGTTGACTGAGTTTTGAAGATAGTTCCCAGCCCCAATTGCTTAAATCTGCTTCATTTATCCTTCCTTTTCAACATGATTGTTACCCAGTTTTCATTTCCACATTGACCCGGGAAGATTCAGATGTACAGATTAAGGCAGAAACTGCTAGATTATAATCTATCAGATTGGCTCATGTGTTTGATAAATTTTGTTATTCTTTGTTAGCCAAAGGAATGTTTTTCTTTAAAAGAACTTGTACACAGGGTTGTTTGGAGAGCAACACAATATTATGCTGCTGAATGGGTTCGTGCCACCTTCCTTGTGAGCACTACGCAAAGGGGCAGAACAGAAGGTTCACTGGGCAGCAGAAATAGAGGAAGGGCAGAGATGGCAACATGCAGAAGTTTGCCATCCCCCAGCAGATTTTGATCCCTGTTGAAGAAGCACAGACTGTAGGAACCATGAGGCAGCCCATCTCAGTGACAACTAAAGATCTAAAGGGCTGATTGGTACCAGCAAAGTCCAAGCATGTGCTAAAATTCAGAACCCCCAGACAGTCTGTTGTGAATAAACGCCTGCTCCCCACATGGCACTTGTCTTGGGAGTGCCTCCACCAAGGAAGCAGCCACTGCATTTCCAGAGATGTGATGGAAATGAGGATGCCCCTGAGGAGGAGTGTCCATCAGCCCATTTGGCACCCCTGGAGACTTGATTGGTTTTTAAGCGTCCGGTATTATATGTCCTGTTAGCAGCATGCTCTCGCCTTTGGAAAGACTGATTTATTGGCTCAATATTTCTCCTTTTATTAAGAGGAAGTGAAGAAGTAAGTGGAGGATTGTTTGAAGATGTCAGGAGAATCGTGATGAAAGCATTGTGTAATGAGATGTAAAGAGCGAAATCTATGTCGTGCTGTGAAGAGAAGTGCTCATAAATGACCTAAAATGGCTAGCGGCAAAGTAGCATGAGATCCGCCGCCGGCCCTGGGACTCTGCAGGTGATGCACGTGCTCTTGTGGTTTGGAGGCCTTTCCTTTGAATTCTGGATAGACATAATACATGCTCCTGAAAGGGAGCAGTGCGGAGCATGTGCTTATAAGTAGAAAAGTTAATACAAAGTCGTCTTATAACATCAATTAATTGCAAGGTGTGATTTAGCAGATAATAACAAAAAGGCTGGGTCGTGAGGAGACTGTACTTACATGGTATTCATGCCAATATATTTGCTTCACTAAGCTAGTGTAATTACTCATAACAGGCCCAAAATATACATATTTATGCTCATATTCTTACAGAAGAAAGCAAATGAGGCATGGAGATTAATTACATTCTTCAGCTTGAGGAGGGGAACAGTTTTAAAGGGCGGGCCTCAGAGCTCCCCACCCTGCTTTGGGGCCATATGAACAAGTCTTTATTCTCATCCAAGACAAACTCTTGATTTTATTTATTGTAGAGGTTTTACTCTTTGTACTAGCATGTGAGAAAGTGGCAGTAAGGCTCCACTAGTGCTGCAGATCACCAAGCTGCTCTCCAGAGCCAAACAAATGTAATTTGCAACACATTTCTTCTCCTTTATTCTACTGAGTCACACAGATGGAGTGCCAACATAGAAAACCTTGTGATCTGAGAAGCACGCTTTTTCCCCTGTAGAAAGGAATAGATCCATAAGATTTCATTTATAATTAAGGTAATTGAAGCAATAAACTGAATATTAGTTAAAATAGCTATTCTTCAGTTATTTATTATATTATTATTTAGACTATATTACTATAAGGTAATAACATGTCCAGTCTCTGTTCCTAGTTCCCTTGCTTTGGATATTTGTCCCAAATGTTTGCAGCGTTGAACAAATTAAGTTATGGCTGTAGGAGAAGAGATCTGTATTGTTGATGCTGTAAGCAGAGAAGAGTCCTTTCATACTAACAATCTGCATCTTGTATTTTTAGTCTACTGAAGCTGCCATTTTAGAGATCTTCTGTGACTCTTTTTTTTAAAGTAACTCATTGATCAGATGTTCAGAAATAGGCCTCACAGAAATGACATCAGGGAAGTGTCTCCTCATTTTCTATTTTTCCATAAATCATGCCAGCCAAGAAGCCAAAGCTCCTCTCTTCTGTTTGAATAGGTGTGTGTGTGTGCCTGACAGAGATGGAAGCTGGGTTTAATGACAGTGTGTAGGAGCTATAGACAGCCAGGTCTGCAGAAGAGCCTCTCGCTTTCAGTGCCTCCACTTCTGGAAGGGCAACTCACAGCACTTCATGTTTAGAAAACCCTTTTGCTGGGTGCCGAAGTGCATATTGCTGTGTAGGGTGAGAGACTTTGGAGTGGAGTGCCATGTGAGTGAGACTGGGTTGGGTCCTCCAGGCTAGCACGGCAACATCCTCCGTACCGGTGCGCAGAAGGAAGCGCGGGTGCGTGGCTGGAGAAGAAATTTAAATGAGCCACTCTTTCAGAGGCAGAGATATTTAGGAAGATGGGTTTCTCATCTTGTAATAAAAATTAAATACAAATTCTCCTAAATGCTGACTGCCTGACTTTAACAAGGCCCAGAATGCACCTTTCCCTCTCCACCCCACCCTCAGCATGACACAAACACCAAGTTCCCAAATTGATGGTGTTTATGTTTGAAACATTTTTCTGATGTCTGGCTCTGTCAAGACTAATTTTAGCATTTCTAAAGCTGGGTAAAAATACAGCCTCATTACTTTGATGTCAGAGCATAGTTTACTATTAGTATATTCTGGGGTTTATCATTTTAGTCATGTTTAACACGGCTGCAGCAGGCATGCACTATTAAATCTGGCTTATTTTACATTCCTGTCCGAGATTATTTATTTGGAACAATTTCCTCTCTATCAAAAGACACGGCTAATGCTGAGTTTTAATGTGTTATTTACACACAAAATAACCTATTTACAACTCAGTATCTGCCGCAGGGAGAATGAATGGGGCAGTGCTCCCTTCATCCTGTTGTATCTGAGTTTAACAATCTGGATTGCTAATAGAACCATTTATCACGGGGTGGTAATTTATTTTATGTTAGCTGCACAGGTCTCCCTGCCTCTGATCTATGGAAATACTTTGTATATAATGAAGTTCAACAAGTCATTTGGTGTAAACATGGGGAAACCAAGCTGCAGAACCAGTAAGACTCTGGCTACGTTTTTTTTTCCAGAAGGTAACGACTCTCCTCCGATATTAAGGCATCAGTTGATGAAATACAGCTCTTCGCCCTGTGTGTGCTGCAAGGGCAGAGCGTGGGGCTTTTCTGCATTGGATCAGAGATTGGGATGGAGTTTGGTCACTTGATTTATGGGCTGGCGGGAATGCTCCGTGCTGCAGAAGTAGCACACTCAGCCCTTTCATAGGCAGAGGAGAAGGGCAGGGAGCACCTCCCATCGCTCTCCAGAGGTCTTCTATAAGCAAGCCCTGAGTGGCGTTGGCAGGGAGTCCTTGTGCAGATCAGCTTGTCTCCGTGCTGGATTATGGGAAGCCCATGTAAATGAGGAGGAGGAAATGCCAGCATCCCAGCAGACCTCAGCGCATTGAAAAAATATATAGTTTGTGTGGCCTGAGACTCAGACAAGTTAGAAGAACAGCCCCTATGAAGTCATCTCCTCTGTCCACCCTGGAGGGGCAGGGATCTTCTCCAAAGAATGTTTTTCATTCAGTTGTTCACATTTTCCAGGAAAAGGAATATAAGTACAAGCACATTCTTAGCTTCCCTGCCCTGTATTGCTTTGCTGTATACAACATAGAACTTTGAGATATGCAGTTAACAGAAAAGTCTGGGTTGGCTGCGGGAGGGAAGGGGGCAAGTGGTTAAAACAGAATGACGGGAAAATCCCAGAACTTAAACTGCTAAATTCTCTTGACAGCCACTGTGTGTCTACTGCATATAGCTTAGTGGCTCCCACCTTGGGTAGGGCTTCAGTGCAACACTGCTGTAAGAGGGATAGCAATTAAGAATTGTATTTCTTCCCTGAACGTTTCCATCAGTCTTATATAAAAGTAATTCTGTTGGGTCTTAAAGCGGGTTTCATTGTCACTATAGCTCTTCTGGCTGGCCAGATTGCCTACAAGTCTCTCTTGTGTACTCACTCACGTCCCTTTGGGAAGCCGGAGGTCTCAGATGCTCAGACTGGTGCAATGTTGAGGCCGTTCCTTGGTCACAGGATATCAAGGCATGTGACTAACTGCCAGCTTTGAACCACTCTGGTTGCCTGATGCCTGCTCTTTGGGATGGTTTAGAGGAATCCATGTAGAGCTGGATGAAGTTAACGCCATGCTGCACCATTTTTATATTCAATGAGCAGTACCTGGTGTGCGGGCATGACAGAAAGCACTCTGGGAGCAGCAGGTTTATTTCTTTGGCTACGTGGGACAGAATTTTAGTAGCTAAAATTGCCACAAACTGTGCCACGAGAAGCATGTCTGTTCTTCCGCCTGCTCTCTTTCCTCTATCCATGGCTTGCAATGCTGAGTCTCTTTAGTTGCTTCTCTAAAATAGTCAGCAATGCATCTTTGTAGGGTAACCCTCCCCTTTGCTGAGGCAAGACTAATCACTTGGTTAATCAAGTGATTGGAGTCCTACTTCTTGGCCACTTGGGATTTTTTTTTTTTCCCTTCATAGGGGAAACATCTTCCTGAGCTCCTAAACTGGGTGTCTCTGTGCAGTAGCCAGCCCTGTGGGCAAAGGTGTAACCTCAGCATGGATTACTGTTAATGTTTGCAGGCTTTTTGGTGTACATTGTGTAGCCCTTACAGATGATGCTAGGATCCGTATCACCAAAGCATTTGATGATGTAGCAACTCTATAATATCAGCCAGCATTCACCAATTGTATACAGCTCCCCCAAACTGTCATACCAAAAGTTCCTACGATTTCAGCCCAGTACAGATGTCGAGTTACTTTGAAGACAGAGGAATTTAACCTTATCACTAACCACATGGCAGGATTGCACCCCAACTTGAAAAGCTTTTATGAGTTTAAAACAAAAAGAGGTATTCTTCACAGGCTGGTTCTGGCACTGGTGATCCCAACCACTAAGTAACACCTGAAAGACCTTTGTATTTTGTGAGTGTATTATTATTATCATTAATAATAGTCATAAAAATAATAGCTTCCACTTTTCTATTATTTTCTAAGCTCCAAAAGCTTATTCGGGCAAGTACTGATATATCTTCTTTTCTGTGGATGCAGTTTAGACTTCAGTAAAGTGCCTCTCAGAAGGTACCTAAATATAACCTTTTAAACCAATGCTAAACTTACCTATTTGTGGGCTGGACATTTTACAGTCAAGTAAGAAAATCCAGTGGTGATAATGGATTATATTTATCACAGTGCTTTCCTGGACTGTCTCCTCTGTGCTGCCAGCATGTCCCGATAGCCTGAATTTTTAGTCTCTTTGGCAGCTTTTTGCCTGAGCATCTGAGAATTTGCACAGGTTTTGTAAATTAATTCTCCAAACACCACCGATTAGCCATGGCATTTGAGTCTGCCTTAATCATGGGGGACCAGGAATGGGACTTGTTTTGTCTGAGCTTGGCTGCCTGAATGTTAGGTGTCTAGTTTGGGATCCCTTTGCATTAGGGTGGAGTAAATCACGTTGTGGAGATGCCTGCTTTGTTCCCTTGAAGGCTTCATGCCTGATTTGAGGTGGCTAATGTTGGGTGGACAAATCCCAGTCATCCTGACTCGGCCAAAATTGCAGAGTGGGGTTAAAGCAAGGAACCGAGGCGGGACTAGATTAATGTTTTAAAGCCCTTCATTCACCTTCATCAGTCTGTAGCCTGATGAGCAGTCAGAGAGCCCTGACTGCCAGCTCTAAACTGAAATCTCACCCCGTGACTTCTCAGGTTGGAGGCAAAGTCGACACCCAAGTGTCAACACAGCCCGGGGAACTGCTTCCCAGAGCTGCTCCAGCTTTAAACCATCATTGACAAAACTAGTGTTTTAACAGCCTGTTCAGAGAGACGGGCAATTTAAAACTCCCTCTAAAATACAATGAAAAAAACTAGTTAATTCTAAAGGCTACAAAAGACTCCTAAAAATAACCCCAGTGGAGGAAGGCTGTTAATGCAAAAGTAAATAATTACATTAAGGGAAGCAACTAGAGAGGCCAGTTGTGTAAATCACTTTAAGGGGAACAAGCCTTAGATAAAATCCATTCTTTTATCACACAGATTAAGTCTTCCTTTTGACGCTAAATAATTGATAGGCTTTGGCAGAGCGTTCCACGGCTGCCTGCGCAGAGCAGTGGGACTGCTCCCGGGGTCAGACAAGTGGCAGAGAAAAATGTTCCTAGAAGTGCTGTGCATCCAATACCAGCACCAAGAAATGGGGCTTGTATTCCTGGCACTTCCTAAAGAATTTCTGTGTGGCCTTCAGAAGACAGCCATGCACCTCGGAGCAAAAGGAGAACTTGGCATTGCTTGTCTCCTCAAACTGCTCCCCATCAAACCAGGTAGTCTGTTTTCATGGTTTCATGTAGCAACAAGTGAGATGCAGAGGCCTGTGAGGACACAGCTTGTTCCTCTGCACCATTTTTTTTTTTTTTTTAATATATAGCATGAACTCTACTGCCTGGTAGCTTCTGGGAACCTGGGAGGGGTTCTCTTACCTTAGCCAGCCCCAGTAGTGTCTGAATACTTCAGCCTCTTGCCCTTCCCTCCATACATGAGCATCCCAGTAAAACAGGGAGATGTCATTGCTCCCGTTCTGCAGACAGGGAGCAGGGAGGATTTTCCAAGGCCAAAGTGGCTGTAATGGGTTTAGCTGTTTCAGAGAGATGTCAAGGACTGGTTATCTCTATGACTTTGGAAGTTCACAGGTGGTGTACATGGACATCAGTGGTGGTACAGAGGACTTGGCCCAGGTCCCTTGGGTTACAATATCCACTAGCAAGTCATTCCTCTCTCACTGATATGCCATGTAATCGTGGTCGAGTGACACAAATTCTCATGTCCATCTGCCAAATGGAGGAGTTGTTTCTTTCCCTTCCGGAGGGCAGAACACAAGTTGTCTATGCGTCGTATAGTGCCTTTGAGAACACCATGTTGCAGCAGTCAGTATCTTTTGGGTGCATAAGAGTATGAAAATGTTTAGTAGCACTAATAAGATTTTACTGAATTTAAACTCATTTTTGGTAGTGTCTCTGTCCAGTACCTGGCACAGTGGGCTCATAATTAGGGGGCTACAATTTTTTCCAGAACCAAGTGGGACTTAACTTGCAGAAACCTTAAATACTGAAATAAAGCAATATCCCGTGAATTCTCTGTGGGCTCTGTGTTTGGCAGGATGAGTTCTCTGACTTTAATGGTAAAGACAAAGAATAAACCTCAGCCAAGATTGTACAATGGAGGAATGAAGTGGATATAGGCTATTCATGTTAACTGGTTTAGGATTATGTTAAACTTGTGAGCTTACTTGTGTTTGGAAGTGACCTGTATGGGGGTGTTCTGTGGCTCCCATAGCGGTGTTGGATTGAAATCAGGCAAACCTTGGTGGAAAGAACTGAACAAAATTTTGAGCCCATAGGCTGGCTGAGTCCAAAATTAAAATAAATTAAAAAATCACTGGTTGTGATCCCACATGAACACAAATGAAAAAGATTTCGCACAAACTTCTCTGAAATCAATTCTGCCTTTTCTACAGTCTGCCAAGGAGCTCCAAGGGGTTTTTCTCCTTTTCTTTTTTTATACCTCTTTCCTTCTCCTGGAATCCCAGATATGTTTAAGACTGTATTCCATTGAAAATGCTTCCAATTGTAAGTAAATTTTAGATAAGAACAGGAGTATTGCAAGCAAAATATTTATATTTACTGCCACTGATACCGGATTTTTAAAATACAGCAACATTTGCAGGGATTGAATGGTGCTGTTTTGGCCAGAAAGCTGTTCTCTTACATGGATCAGCTCCTGACTCTGACAGATTTTTCAAAAAAATCACAGCTTGCAGCAGATGCATCCTTAAGTAAACAGTTAAAGTAGATGTTTTGATGACTTCAGTTGTATCGATATAAAAGACCCTTTTCTGAGCATTCCTGAAAAACATCCAATAGAGGAGGTGCCTTCCTGTAAGTCCCTGGCCCCATGTATGCTGTTTAATCATTTAAACAAAACAGAGATACTTCTGCACCTAACAAGATGCTCTGAGCCTAGGCAGAGTGGTAAAGGCTCAGTACTCCTGACTCTGGGTCCAGAGTGTTAGGAGGTGTTTAGATTTTCCCCAAGTAAAATGTTTTGCTCTGTTTGTAAGGGGAAAAAATTATCTTTCTCTGCTTTGTTTTTCTATCTGTGGCTCACTTTGTTTTATGGCTGCTCTTTGTGGGGTGGGGACAACAGTGACGGGGGAATCAAGCAGCTGCAACTTCTGCATGCTGGCTGTTGTGAATACCTGTGTCCCGCGGGAATGCACGGAAGTGCCGCCTTCATAAGGCTCGAGGTTAAGCTAAATCTTGTTCGTATCAGATGGCAGGTAGAGCTGGTGATGCTCTTTGAGGCATTTACAGCCACACTTTAAAGTAAAAACAGAGAAACATAAAGGTGAGGACTTTAGGCATTGGTTTGCACGTCTCATTTTAACGAGAGGAATTATTATGTGTTGTGGGAAGCTGGCCCGACTCCCAGAGGCTGCTTGAGTGAAGGTACCCAATTTTTTGGTGGCTCCCTATGGTGCGGGCACCGAACTGAGCCTGGGGAAAATTAGTTCCTGATCTAACCCCAAACTTCCTTCATGATTTTGGGAAAGCTGCTTGACTTCCCTTCGCCCCCCCTGCCCCACTTATATAATGAACTTGCGTTGTTCTTTGGGCCTCGAGGCCCATCCATCAGCATCTGGTTAGCATGTTTATGGCAGTGGTCATACTGAAGCACTTAACGGGTCAGGCTGCATGGGGGTTGCCGTTCCCCCCCCTCCCCACCGCCTGCGAGAGGGTGCTGCTGCCCCTGGGCGCCATGATACAGGGGTGACCTCGTCCATATGTCTGAGGTGTCAACCTGCTGCTGTCAAAGGGGCCCAATAAAACAGATTTGCAGGGCTAGGGAAGATAAGGTTAAGTTCCTATAGCAAAGGCATTTTCAATATCTATAATAGAGAGACTGTTTGGGGATACATAGTGTTGACTGTATATTCTAAGGGGTCATGCTGTGCTCTGGAGTAAGAAAGTTTTTCGGGCGATCTTACCTATCAAACTCAGTCAGAGAACATTGTGTTAATAGCTGTGTAAATCTCTTCTATTGAAACAAAAAAAAAATAATTTTCCCAGTATAAGAGGGTTTCATATATGCATAATCTGTGGGTGAGGTTCATCAAATGGTTTGCTGGTGTTTAAGTAGGTAGACAGAGTTTTGGACAGACCTAGATGAATTTACAGAAACCATGCAGAGCTTCAGGGTTTCACCCTGACCCAAGCAATAGAGAGTGGTTTTAGCAAAGTCTTTTGCCATTAGACTCTCAGGAAAGGTGGTGTTCTGGGGGCCAGGTGATGGAAGGAGGAGAAAATCACTGATGTGGGATGACAGCTTTAGAGAAAACCTTAGTTTCAGCTTAGCCTTCTGTGCACGTGAACACTCTAATTACTGTAATCAGCTGCAGAGGAGCTGGCAATACTATTGTTTGGTGCAATTTTTTCCCTTTGGAAAACTCCAGAGGAACCTTCATGTGCTGTTACAAAGCCGTCCTTAAAACACCTTTACTGCAGGGTCCTGTATTTCAAATGCCAGAGCAGTGACTCTCAAAATAGATACGAGATGGCTGAATGTGTGAAAAACATTAACATCTCTTTTTCTGAGCTCTGTGCATGCTGCATCACTTCTGTAAGCAAGCTAAAAGGGTTGGGAGAAAAAAAAAAAAGTTTTGCAAATTTCTGTGCTGTTTTAATTCCACTCAAAACAATGTCTTAGCAGCTGAAATAAGATCCAAGGCTATCTTTTGGCCACATAGTCACTGACACTTGAAACAGGCTGGATTTATATGTAGTTACTAAAAAATATATAGCAAAATGAAAGTCTCAGACACTGAGTTCATGTGCATTGCCCATTGTAAAGATAAGTAATGGCTGTTATAAGATCACTTAAATGGTTACCTTTGGGACATAAAAGGGATCTTTGAAGACAGTAAGTCTTAATACAGAAATGTTTACTCATAAAAAATACATTTGGAATGGGGGAGGGGAACACATTTCCTATTAATGTGGGTTTTGCCTTTTATGGCAGGTTGTAGCAGGTCTTTAACCTCTGTAGCACTTGAGCGAGGATAGAAATGAGCTTCTCTAAGTATCAGCCCAAAGGGCCTTTCCTCACTGCCCATATCTGCAATGTCTCTTGTAAAGATGGTTTTAGGTTATTCTTCCTTTCTGTGCCCCAAATGAAAAACTATTCTTTTCCCACTTCAAAACCTTCTAGTAGTTAAGTCCTGAGGGCAGAATAGAAATGTCCTCCCGAATTTGGTTCACTTAACCTTGTGTTTTGTGAGGTACGGGGCTGGTGGCCCAAACTATGCCTAGACACGGTGGGAATTTGAAGGCTGTGTCAGCCGACTAAGGTGTGAGAACAGAAGAAGGAATTGGCCCTTGAATGCCATGGTTGTAGATACCACAAAGGAAGGGATGCTGTTTCTCCAGATGCTCACAAGGGTGCAGATGTGCAAGCCCAGCATTCCCGATCTGCCTCTGGGTGCACAGGAAGTGGGTGGTGGCCCACGTTGCTTGTGAGTTTTCTGGTTACGGTTCTGCAGGTGATTTTGAAATACTTTTTCTAGACAATTGTTACGCTCCTAAGTGAGGCAAAAGGTGGTGTCAGCAGCACTTGATCAGTGCTGTGTGAACCCAGAACCAGGGAGGACGTGATTTCTGCTTCAAAGTTTTGCAAAATGTGAATGCAAGATGCGAAAATGCGAGATGGGGTAAGACACAAGGTGCCAGCGGTCTCAGAATGGTAGAAAGAAGTTTAGAGTCCCTTATGGAAACCATGGCAGCTTATGGTCAAAAGCCTTTACTCGTATAAGGTGATTTACAGAGCAGCAGAGGTAGCCTGGACCAGAGGTGCAGAAGGAAGGCTGAGTTGTGCAGAGGGATTGGAAGGCCTTTGACTAGCTGTTGTCCAGAGGTGGGAGGAGCAAGGCTGTAACAGCAGGGTTTGAGCCAAAAGACACCATTTTGTGGGATCTTCAAGAGAAGAACTCTGTAGCAAAGGGAAAAGTCATGAAGTATTTGAGCAGAAAAGTAATGCTCACAGAAGCATAAGAAGGGACTGGCTGGGTACAGGAAAAGACGAAAGGTAATGAAGGTAGAAAAAAGTCCATGTTTGTTGTGAAGATGAGGTTACCAACCTGAGATGACTGGATTTCTGATGAGCCTTTTTTTCTAAGCTCATGGCCCAGTGCAAAACTCACTCTCCACATGCCAGTGACAGGGCAGGACTATTGGTGGACTTTTTTATTGTTATTCTAAGACATGATGCTCATCTGAGCAGTAATGCTTTAGGTAAGTAACAGAAATTAGGTTTTGAGTCACATACTGACCTGTCTTTGTAGTTAGTACAGCATGTTCTGGTCACGTAATGAGGCAGAGGACAGATTAAGCAAAAGACAGGCGGGATTTTCATTCAGGAAATTGGTACGGTAATGACAGATATGGGGTCTTGGCATGTTTCAGATAGGCTTCATCTAGCTTCTTCAGGTAGCAGATATAAGCACAGTTCTCGCTTATATTCACCCAGTGAAGCATGAGGAGGTAGCAAGTTCTCCGGGGAGGCTGGTATTTAATATCTGCCAGATGCCTGCTGGAGAATACTAATATAGATCCCTGATTTAGTATGCTCTGGGAATGCAGATGGTTGGTAGCAACAAGCCTGGCCCAACAGCCGTATCTCCCTTAGCTCCATGGCAGAGCGGCCTGGATTTCCATCCCCTGCTATTTGCATTGTAAAAGCGATGACTTGGTCAAAGAAGCCTTTTGCTGACTTTCCTGGAAGATTGGGGTTGGACTAGATGATCTCTAGGGGTCCCTTCCAACCCAAAACATTCTATGATTCTATGATTTTCTGGAAGGTTAGCGGGCAAGAGAGGGAGAGACACTGAGATTGCCATTGGGCTATTATGCCAATGGGTAACAGGAGCAGAAAAATCAATCGCCCCAGATGTCACTTGGACCATCTTCTCAGGTAAGGACAAGCCAAGTGCTGTGATATAGCAAGGGCCATGGGAAGGGTTTGTGCTCAAGGAACACTTCAGCCAGCTCCTGCGGTGTGCGCATCCCCCTCCAAGACCACGGCGAGGGGAGAGGGAGGTGGCACCCAAGCCTGCAGCAGCCCTTGTGGGAAGCCCTGGAGATCCCACAGCTTGTCCTCAGGCTGGAGCGGGGAAAGGACTTCTATGAATCTTGCTTTCTTACCAAAAAAGGGGAAGGAAAAAAAAAAACCAACCCTGCAAGGCTCCATATAAATCAGTGCAATAAAACTGCCTGTGGTCGGGATCAAATTATACGGTCTAAATCTATATAAAAGAACTGGAGCAGGTTCAGTCCGGCACTAATGTCCTCGTTGCTGTAAGCAGCGAACAAGGGGTGAGGAGGAGGGAGGGCAGGCAGGCAGGCACTGGGCTCCCAGCACCAACACACCAGGGAAACAATTTGCTGAGGTGGTTGAAGTACATGTTTTCAAAATCTGTTTGTGTCTATAAGGGTTTGAGAAGAGGATGTCATCTGCTTACTCGGTAACTTGCGTGTGGCCTGTGAGTGGTTTCAGATGCTCGGCCAAAACCAAATAATCTCTCCTTTTAGGAAATTTGAAAAGTATGAGTGCATCCCAAAAAAGAACGGAGATTTGCAGTGACGTCCCGTGCTCCTGCCGCAGCACGTTGTGTAATCATGGCATCGTGTGTTGGCAAGGTGGGGAGAGCGGGATTGCTGAGCCCTCTCTGCTAGAAACAGAGACCAGATATTATGATTTGGGCTTTCATGAGACTCTGAGTTAATAGATTGTTTTTAACGGGAGAAAAGACTACCGGGGTATGTCGTATATCTTCAGAATTCAGCTGAATGCTGCAAAAATGTCCAAATTAGGACATGGTACTTACTAGAAGTGAAAAAAGAGAACTAGTGAACTTTCACAGTGAGAAGAACTTGCAGATAAAGTTGAAATTTATGATGGTGTAGGAGATTTTTTTATACTGAAGTTTTTGGCTTCTTTTCTGAGTACCCTGGCCATGCTGACAAGTTTATAAATCTCTGCAACGTTTGGCTAATCTGAGGATCTGTATTGTCCTACTCGGAAATGGTGGCTGCCTTCAGTATTAATGAAGGGGAGTATTAGGGAGAGCGATGGGGGTAAGGGAGTCTTTCAAGCCTGGCAGCTGCCTCTGTCAGAGGAAAGGAGCAGAGAGGCTGCAGACGCGGCGGGGCTGGCCAGAAGGTGCAAAAGGCTCATCAGCTGTGGGGGGAGACATCAAACCTCCTGGGGCAAGGTGGGGGTGGGGGGGAAGCCAGGAAGCTAAAAGCAGTAGCAGGTTTAGGCACAATCCATCGAAGACTATTGCAGACTTAGATGAAGGAAATGGCACCACGGAATTCAATAACCTGTTATATTTATGTAGCACATTTCATCCTCAAAGCATTTTACAAACTTAATGATGTGCAAACTATGCACACACGTATCCTTTCATCTGCCAACGGCTGTAGCTGCCTTCGGTGTGAAGCCTGATGATGGCTGCATCACAACAGCAAGTGGAAAATGCCTTAACCGATTGCACAGGGAGCAGGAAACTTTAGGAAGGCAAAACTTAACCTTTGGGCAAAGCAGAGGGATTGAGAACAACTGTGCTGGCAAAGAGCGCGTATGCCAGTATCTTCTGCAACTACAATCAATCCGTGATTAATCTTTTAGAGATCCCACCAGATAGAGCTTTCTTTAGGGAAAGCTGGAAAATTAATCTTAGCTGGCTAGAAATCTGGTATGAGCTTTCTTCAGTGCCTTTTGGCAGTCTCCCACCTCAGAAAGTACTTGCTGACTCCAACTTGCATGAGCTGCTTTTCCACCTGAGATCCAACGGGATCAAATAACTAGTTTCTATGGATGGCAGTGTCCTTTTCTTAAATTTTCCCACTTAATGGCATTCTTGTCTCAAAGGAAGGGTGTTTATTTTTAAAAAGGGTCAATTAGCGAGCATTAGAAATCCTAGGAGATGTACAAGTTGATAGCATTTCAAAGTTGTCGGGAAAGAAAGAAAAATGCTACACCAGCAGCTTTGCCCCTGTTATCTTCCCAAGGAAGTTCTGTTTTTTTCAGGTACGATAGTTTTCAATGTCACCCACCCTGTAAGAGTTTTGGTGCGCTGTCTAATCCCCCAACTTAATGAGTTCTGCAGGGATGCACCATGATAGCTAAAGATCATTTACCTGAATTGCTTTTTAATTTCTGGAATGGGAAGCTGCTTGTGCAGCAGGATAATTACATTATAATTTACAGCAATCCAAAATCAATAAATTTAGTCATATTGAGATAGAGAAGGAGGGTGAAAAATCCCCCCGCCATTAAATTATTTCACACTCTGTACTTGATGTTCCAAGAACTCAACAATAAACTTGGGGGGATGGGAGAGAGGAGTGAAGAAGCACTGGCTTCCTGAGACTGGTCAGTAAATCAGCTTTGCCCGGTGATTTCTATAGCAAAATAACACACGGATGTGTTTGCAGAAGAGGGCAAATACCGCAGATAATGTCCTCTTTCTGATTTATTTTAGTTCTGGAGAGAAAATGTTCTGGCCCCTTATTCCAGTGGGGGAAAGGTGATGAACCATCACCATCTGCAAGCTAAACCCCGGTGTCCGCCCAAGCTGTGCTCCCTGCCTGAATGTAACAGTAGAGTTGAATAATTGCTGGGGTAAGCCACTATGGGAGCTGGTGGGTATTCAAGCTCTTGATGTCTTCATCAAGATGAGACTGGAAGGTTTTCTTCAAGTTAGTGTTTTTGCCATGGACAAGCTATTGGGCTTATTGCAGGGAGAAATTAATGAAAGCCTGTGACATGTGTTGTAAGGAGAACAGGCTACATGGTCTCAGTGTTTCCCAAGCTTCAGAGCCTCTGCTCACCCCTACCCCATACCCAGGAGGGACCACACAAGGGATGGTCTTTTCTTTTGGAGAGTCTTCAAAACCGAGCAGTGCTCTGGCTGCTGGAAGCACTAAGGGAGGAGGGATGCCCTCGCAATGAGAGGGCTGGTCTCAGGACCTTTCTGTCTGCTGCCAGCACCTCTTTGGTGCAAGCCAAGCCCTGGCCCCACCAGCGCTGGTCTGGCTGACCCCTGGGCCACTGGACCAGCAGCATCCGCAGTGCTCCATGTTTTCTAGGGTCCACCCAGGAGTCAGGTTCAGTTCCCGCAGGCAGGAGGAATGGCAAATAGACACAGGTAGCGCAAACACACCCTGTGTGATTTAAGAGAAATATGATTCGAGTAGGCAGTTCAAAGGGGTTCAGCTGGGCACATGGAGATTGGAGCTGTGGTTTTGGTTTGGGTTTTGGTTTTGTTTTTGTTTTTTTTTTTCCTTCTGTTTTCTTTAAAAGAAAGCTTTCTGGTTGTATTAAATCTTATCCATGTCTTCACTGAGGTATGGCCCGCTGAATTCATCACACAGGAAGATGTATTAGGCGTTTCTGGACTTCCCTTGCTCAGTCTGCCTTGATTTTATTTTTCCTTTGAAACCACAGAAAAGCTGTCGATACTGCACCCAAAAAAGGAGGTTGTATGAAAGGAAATCACTTTGTCTCTTGTATTTGAGGAGGATTATGATCTGGCATGACCTCATTATGGGTTAGGCGAGGATATTTCTGGAAATACTAATTAAATACTTTTTCCATCCCTTGTGCCCTCATAGTATGTGTAGACTTTATAACAAGAAAAAGAGAAAAAAAGCTGTCTGCAAGGAGTTTTTTTAAGCTCTTTCTCCAGTCAAATGAAGGAAGTACAGTTACAGTCATGGTAACAATATTAGAAGCTATTAAACAAAGTTTTCTTAGTTGTGATGAACTAGAGGAAAATAATTATCTGAAAGAAGAGAGTAAAGCTGGGACTCTCCAGGCGCTTTTGTCTATGCTTGACTTTAAGAGTATGAATAATTCTTGTCATTTCAGCAAGACCGCTCTGGATTGCTGAAAACATCATTCCTTCTCCGCTTTTTTTTTTCCCTTTTAATTTGTTTTCACATTCGGGTTCAGTGAGCAGAAGCAGTAGTGCACAGCCCCACAAACCGTCTTGTTGGCAAAAGCTGGTGGTGAGCTGTGGCACGGGGTGGAAATCTGCTACGCTGGCCCAGCCATGGAAGGAATGACATGGCACCACATCCTAATATATTTATTAATGGATATCCTCCTGTTATTTCTTATGGTGGCGTCCTCCTTCTAGGCTTACCCATTTTGCTCCAAGAGCCATGTCCTCAACTTGTGGCATTTCAGTGCGTTTTAGCAGCTCCAAATCTGGCCCTGACTGTCTGAGCTGTTTCCTATTGAGGTCAGTGCGAGTCTTCCAGTTAACTTCAATGGGAGCTGGACTTGGCCGCTGACAAAATGTCTTTAAAAATTGCCTTCAGCAAATAAGCTTGTAAATGTTAGCACTAAAATAGCAACGTGCAGGCCCAAATATGTCTGTATTGAAAACACATGCTGTCGAATAGATAAAAACGCATTCTTGCAAAACCTTCAAACACCATCACGTGGAAGTTGTAAAGATTTTTTTTTCTCGATTGTGAAATGATTTTATTGCATATTTAGCACTTTGGTTCACCACCCTGTTGTGTGGTACTTCACAGAGGGTTGAGTCTAACGAGGCAAACCCCTGACTTGTCTGGAAGAGCTGTTGCTGGCTTTTGGTTTAGGTTATTGTTCTAAATCCAGGGACGTGGTGGTTCTTTTTTCTGTGAATGTGATATTTTTCCTCAAATTGCAATATTCTGCTGGTATGTAACAATATCCAGTCCTGCATTTTGTTTAAAGTCTCATTGCCTCCATGGATATGAAATGGGACTGCTATATTGGAACCAAATGAGGGAAATGGATGCTTTCTCACATTAAGTTCAGGAATTGCTGCTGGACCTGCAAGTGGCCAACTTTTACATCATAACATCGCAAATGGAGAGGAGATGTGGGGCAATTGCCCATGGTTTTAAACTTTTTCTCCCTCTTCCCTTCCCAAGGGTTAAGGTAAATGAAAGCTCTGGTTAGGGTGGCTTGGGGCAGCCGATGAGGGGACCATGGTTGGTTGCTCGCGCTGCACCGCTGTGCAACTGCAGAGCAGTTTGTCTGTCATCAGCGTCCTAAGTGCTGCACTTGAGAGAGTGATGGTTAAGGCAAACGGAGCCGGGTGACGGCTTAAATGCCTGTTGTAAATTGTTGAGCTCCAGGAGTGGATTGATAATGGATAACTTGATTCAAGGCAAAGCAGGGGCAGCTGTGGAAGTGGTAACTCCATCAGCCATCCCAAGCTATGCTGCCTCTGCCTGTGAGTGAGCCAGCAGCACCTGGCCTTCGGCAGAGGGAAATGAAAAGATTTTATCTGGGCTCATCTGAGATGACTTGTGTAACCATCTCCATCCTCCAGATTCAAGCTGATAATATTTGAATACTCCTCCCAGCCACAGGGGTGATGCAAACCCTGTTGTTCTCTTTGTTTCTGTTTCTCTCATCAGAAGTACTTCTTTGCAGGGGTCAGAATCAAAGCTCTTCCTATGAAGTCTATTAAAATCAGTTGAACCTGACTGCCCAGAACAGGAAAATCTTTGGCAGGGTAAACCCTCTTGGGGAGCTAATGGAAGCTGGAGCTCAATGGATAAAACATTGAGATGGGCTGGAGTTTGCCAAGACAAACACTTGGACTTTTCCAGACCATGTCCTCGCCTCCCATGCGACACACTCGCATCAAGGGGTCCTACCAGTCCCTGTGGGTGGTGGCAGAAATATGGTTTTGGTGCTGTGGTTTGGTGCAACCCCCCCTTCCTCTCGCGGGAGGACAGCTCAAAGAAAATCTCCTGTTATTTGGAGCCTGGTATTTGTGTTATCTCAGAGAGGCCTCTTCAGCCTCATCTGCATCAACAAACTACTCCGGTGGAGAGTACAGTTTATACCAGCAGAAGGGCTCCTCCTGCAGCTAAAACCTATTCCCCAACCCAGCCCAGACTGCACAGGAAAAATGATGTTTTCCTGTTATTATCTCTCTTTTTTTTTTTTCTTTAACCAGTGCATCTGTCTGTGCTCAGGACTTCGTGTATAGAGGGTTTGAGGGGAATGGTACCAGGACCGATCCCTCCGTGAGGGGGCTGAGGAAACCTGCAGTGCTTTGCAAATTGGATCTTGGGTGGCCAGTCCAGTCTGAGCCCATCATCTAGAGAAGAAAAACATGCAGAGGCTTCTGCAGAGAGATTTATGCATGCCATGACATTTTTGGCTTTGCAGGAGAAGGAACCCCATTCTTCCCTCTAGCTAAGGCATCTTTTGAGAAGCTCAGACCTTCTTCCACTCTGACTCTTGAGCTGAAATAGGTCCATAAGGTCCTTTAGGTAGATGCACTTGTAGGATGAAGGTGCAGATGGTTCAGGTCCTGGTCCCTGCTATTGCAACATGCAGTGAGACCACAGCACAGCTCAGCACAGACACAGAGCCCAGGCTGATTATGTGAAAAAGTAACATATGAGAAAATGCATGGTGAAGCAGAAGAACAGTATGGGATTTAAAAATCTCAGCCCTGTTATTAATTTCTCTGAAAAAGGTGAACTAATGATTCTGCTTTTAATTCATTAGTATTTAGGCTAAAAATATGTTGGCTCAGAAAATGATAAAGGGGAAGATGTAAGAAAATCTCCCTCCTCCTCTTAAAAAAAAATGTTTTACACAAAGCAAAGACAATTCACTGATTAGAAATGAAAGTTGTAGTCCCATGGGGCCAGGCTGGAATTACTGCATACCACTTGCCTTTGAAATCAAGGCCTCCAACCTTCTTAATGTCCAGGTGGGGAATTCCGGTGGCTTTACTCTAATCCAGGCAAATCTGAAATCCAACCCTGTTGGGAGGAAACAATGTGGGAAACAGATTCATCTTGATCTCGGCTTTGTGCCTTGGAAAACGATTAAGACCAACTGTTAAGCAGCTCCCGATAGAGTTCACAAACCTGCCGGCCTCTGTGTGACACAGATTTCTCAGTTCAGGCTTCACCCCTTAAAATAACAGACGGAACTGATCCAGTTAAGCTACAAAGTGGGTTTCCCTTACCCTCCAGTTGTTAAAATATTATTTCTATAGTTGCAAATGATTTTTAATCTGATTGCTTTGCTGCGATTAATTTTTTTTTCACTTTCTATTGTTACTTTAAAAAAAATCAAACCCAAACAATTTAGTGCTGCTGACAGGCAGCCACGCTGACTTCTTTGAGACTGATGCCCTGAGACGCTAAATCCCATGCAGTACTGTGGAGGTCACACACATGGTCCTATCAAACTCACGCGGTAGGGTTCCTTCTATACCCTTTTTCCTGTCCCGATCTCAGTCAAGATAACTGGTTTTATAGTAGCTTTTGAGGATTTCAAAGTGATTTAGAAAATCAAGTCCTTTGAGGTAGAGAAGTATTCATGTTCGGCACATAAATAAAAGGGGAAAGCAGAAAAGCTGCTCTTTGTTAAAGCTTATTTTGGCAAATCCGTGAAGAAAACCAAGGACTCACAAGCCCATCTAACGATAGAGTTGTTAGAAAAATTTCCTCGAGGGAACCTGTCTCCATGAGATTTCAGACCTGGTGAATGCTGGAAGGACATCTTGACCTTGCAGAAGCTTCCTGAAAATGAACGTTTGAAAGTTTTGAGGTCTTTATGCTCCTACAACACTGGTTGAGAGAGGGGGGTAAGAATAGAATAACTAAATGTTCATGTAATCTTTATGATTCTTATTTTTCTTACTTATGCTAATTGCATATGGTTACAATCAACATCCATGGGTAGCAAAACTTGTTGCTGGTTTGATTCTCGGGTTATTTTGCAAGTGGTTACTAGTAGATTTGTGAAGTTTGGCACTATGTTGTTTAAGGGTGGGATTTCAAAAGCTTCCGTTTGAACTTGGAGCACAGATCCCTCTGTTTCTCCCCTGCAAATAGACATTTTATTTTTTACAGTGGATTTATCACTATTGCAGTTTTGGCAAGGATGCATCAGCAAATTTTGTTTAACACCATTCCTCGGCATCCACTTATTTAACAGGCATGGGCCGCA
>NW_009260595.1:14157-20284 GCF_000687185.1 Egretta garzetta | reverse complement strand
TAAAAGGCATGGGCAGCTTTGTTCTTTTTCCTTCCTTTTTAGAAAGTATATCCAATTTTTAAAAATGCAGTTAAATATGCATTATTGTGTACGTCTTTTGCACTATGTCAAGGATAGAGGGGTGGATTCTCCTTTTTTTTTTTTTTTGGACCATTAATATTTTGCTAAAGCTGTGTGTGTGTGTGTGCATGTGCTCATGCTGGACACTGCTTCATGCAGGATTAGATTGGACATTAGGAAAAATTTCATCACAGAAAGGGTTGCCAATCACTGGAATGGGCTACTCAGGGAAGTGGTTAAGTCACTCTCCCTGGAGGTATTCAAAAGATGGGTAGACGAGGTGCTTAGGGATATGGTTTAGTGGTGGACTTGGCAGTGTTAGGTTAACGGTTGGACTTGATGATCTTAAAGGTCTTTTCCAACCTAAAAGATCCTATGATTCTATTCTGTGCTGTAGACATAGTTGATGTCTCCTGCTAGGACCAGGAGGAACTAACAAGCCAGAAGAGCCAGTCCAAAAGTCTGTTTCAGCCTTAAAACAGGGGCAGAAAGTTTCCTCAGTTTGTCATGGCAGAATGTTTCTGCCATTAGTGGGGTTTCTTGAGGTTGGGTTTGTTTTCCTCTGCCCCATTTTCTCCAAAGTTTGCCCTATTTGACCCCTTGGAGGCTGCCCAGACACCACTCATTTGAGTTGAAATTGGAGCTTTCTGTTTTGTGGGTTGGCTTGAAGAGATGATCGTAGCCCCATTCCCCGTGCCCAGCAGGGATGAGGGGCTGTGTGGCAGCGCTGGCACCTCCCGCGGCTGCAATGCCCAGGCAGGGCAGAGAAGGGGGGCAAAGCCTCCTGCTGATCTGTTTAAGGGTGGAGGTAGGGTGCCTATGGGTGGTCCTGCTTCCCCTTGCTCCTCATCTGCAGGGCTCCAAGCACCTTCTCCACTGAATTGCATCCCTACCCTGTAAGCATCAGTGCTCTGCTTCCACATTCACTTTGCTGTTGTCCCTGCTGAGTTCATTGATATTTAAGCATGTCCTTAAAGTTGAATTTGAGCACAAGAGTTGGGCTGGATGGCAACGTCAATGGAAAAAATAAATGCTATAAGGTTCTGTATGATTTTGCTTTTCACCTTTACAATTTTGTAGAGTTGCTTGCAGTTAAGTATGGGTGTTTCCTCCTTCTTACATGCTGGGAATGCAGGAAATAAATGGAAAGCATAAAAGGGGGCTCTGTCAGCACCAAGCCAGAAGTCCAGTCAGATAGCCAAGGAAGGAGAAGTTGGAAAGAGTTTGAGAGAAATTCACATCTGTAAATGACTGGGTTTTTATGTAGCAATATACATATTTAATTTATGCTTGCAGCGACAGCAGTTGCATATGCAAAAGCAGGCGTGCAATTACATGTGCACTTCTGCTTGGGATTCCAGGCCTTAAGAAAGAAGCGATTATCATCGTAGATGAGTTATACTGTAACGGCTCTTCATGTTGTATAAGGAGCATCTGTATGCCATATTATGCACATGTGAAACTATTTTTATTATATTCATTTGATTTCCATGGGAGATTGCATAGTAACCACTTGCATTTAATAGCTGCATAGAAACTTGTCTTGCAAAGAGTTCATCGTTTATGTACATGGCTCTTGATACGCAGAACACACCTAGGTGGTTGACATTTACACACGTACAGTTAGTATTTTTACAATGAAAAAATCCAGTTGGTTTTCCCCAGAGGAGTGGCCTTGTGAAATTTTCATTGTAATTACAAACATGCAACTTGACAATTATTCTATTCAGGTACGTTTTTTAATGAATAACAAATTTGTTTTGATAAGAGTTAGTCCTCCGTTCACTGATTATGAGAGAATGGTTGGAGGCGGATGGCTGTGGAGGAGCTTTTGCAGTTGCTAAAGTGAGATCTCTGATTTTCTTTCTTTCTTTATTTATCTGTTTTGAACAGTGATTTCCTCTTGGGCTGTTCCCCATGTATTTTCCTCATTTTCACGGTTCTTCTAAGGCTTAGGAAAGTATGGTTCAGCCGAGCAACCTGCTGTACTGAACTACCTCAAGAGATGCAATGGAGTGTTTAAACTTCTCCTTTTCCTAAGCTCATCCTTTAACATGGTTATTTGGTTTTTGTCAATATTTTTAGCCATACAGATGCTCAGGTCTTTATGAATTTTGCTAAATTCTTGTCCACACTCATTTCTTATGGCAAAGGGTTCTCCTGAGGATTCATGTGTCAAAATCTCTTACGTTTGCAGGAGGCAGTGAGCGGTGTGTTACAGGTGACCATCTCGATTTCCAGTTGAGACTTGAGCCAGCGTTGCATTAGAACAGCAGCTTTCGCTTGCGACTATGCTTTTTCCAAGGCTCACGGTTTCCAATTTTCAGATTGCCTCTGTCACAACCAGGAATTTTTTAACTTCAAAAAAACAACTCAGGAGGGAGGGTGCATGGATGATCAGCTCTCCGTGTTTTTCATTCTTTGCAACACAATAGCAAGATAAAGAAATTACACCAGGAGAGATGGATTCTAAATAATTATGTTGATTCAGTATACAGAGATATGCCAAGCCTTGCCACAGAGGTACTGCTGCTCTGTTTTATGTGGCTTTACATAGCATAGAGGGAGCCCTGTGAGCACCACAACAGGCTTTCAAAGTATTTCAAGGGCTGTTCCAGGATACTACCAGTCCCCTTCCACAAGAAGTACTCAAGGGGAAAGGGGGAGGACAGGAGGGTGCTGAGGACTGCAAAGAAAATTCATGTACCTTAACAGAGTGTAAGAATTTTTAGTACAGGGTTTAAGGTTATTTTTGGCACTGGTAAAGTAAATGTTCATCTGTGAGTTTTGTTAACTGAATATTTAAACTCTAGGAGTTGGTGTATATCTCCTTGGTGGGGCTTTTCCCATTCTTTTTCAGGCTCTGGGTTTAATAACATTAATGTTCTTGTCATATATTTTAGATAATGGTCACGATATTTGCCTGTCTCCGTAGGGACACCATGAAAATTAATTAGCTAGTGTTTATAAAGGAGGACACTCGGATCCCCTCGCTCCGACTAATTACTCTCTGAATACCTGTATTGATTTAGCAGGAGTGTTCCCAGTATGGGATGACGCTTTTCAGGGAGAAGAGCATCCAAGTCTGGCCAGAAGTGCCCTGGGGATGACACATGCTGCTGGTTTCCCAGCCAGCTCTGGGGAGTACATTGACAGATACCTGATACTTGAATGTGTCGCCTTCCCTTCTCCGGGCTCTGCAGGATCCATTTATTGCAACTGATTATCTCCACAGTTTGTCAGATCAAATAAAACATGAGGAGGAAATCCTCAGGTTTCAGGGTCTGAACACTGGGGAAGGCAGTATCTATTGTAGGCTAATATATGTATGAGTGCGTGTGTTTGGGTGCATAGATAATGTTTGTACATGTCAGATCAGGAGAAATGTATTCCAATATGTATATTTTTTTCCTGATCTGACAAGTACAAACTTCATCTGGTGGTAAAAGAACCAGGTTGTAATTGTATTTAATAAGAGGATGGCCTGGGGCCAAGCACCCAGAGATCCCAGTATCGCTGGGTTTGGGAATGAAGCAGGTCTCTGTCAGGGCTCCACGGTGCAGACCCATCCCATCCCTTCCCTGTGCTCTGTCCCGGCAAGAGCTCTGGCACCCACCGTGGGTGACAGATACAGCAGCTCCAGCTAGATTTTCCAACCAGAGAAACTGGGGCTTCAGGCAAAAACTGGGCTAGAAGAATATGAGCTGAAAGGAAAAATCTAATGACTAAGCAAACACCAGGTAATACAGAGTTTCCCAACTTAAGCTTTTAAATCTGTTGTTCAGATAGCAGCAGCAACTGAACCTCAGCAGCCCAGATTGCAAAACCCTCTCCAGACCTGTGCAGAATTAGCCTGTCCTGAGGCCAAACTACCATGCTTCAGCTTGCCACCTGGACCAAAGGCAGCTCGCCCCAGCTGCCTTGCAGCTATCGGCACAGACGAGCAGCTCCCCCAAGCAAAGGACGAAAGCGGTGCATTTGCACCAAGGGGTTGGAGAGCAAACAGCAACCCATGGTGTGAAGAGTGGGCTGTTAGCGTGGGACATCCCCGCTTTCATGGCTTGCCGTGTTCTGGGACCACAGTACAGACTGGGGAGCATATGGAACAAGCAGACCAGCTCCTCTGCTCAGCTTCAGAAGTCTCATATCTCATCCTTTGCTTATCACGACCCTCTGAACTGAAGGAAGGTTTATCCCAGGCCAGGTACGGAGTGGAGGATACACATTTTTGCCTGCATGACTCAGAGGCAAAGTAGCAACTTTGGTCTGGCGGAGGTGGAGCGGGGTATATGTTGCAGCCCAAGCATAATAAAGGTCTGGAGGCTATAAGTGGGGAAAACCATTCACAGTCCTGACTTGGCAAAGCTCTTTAAAAAAAAAAAAAAAAAAAGCTCTTTGCCCCAAGCCACACAGCCTCCCAAATCTCGGTTGTTTCCCAGAATTCAGACACCAGTGTTCCTACGAGAAATGAACACACACAGTTCGTTTTAATAAGGATCAAATGGGCAGCTGCGTGGAGTATTAGTTACAAGAACATAATTGACGTGGTGGAGGGAATCTTTAAGCCATTAAAAGTGACTACA
Source organism: Egretta garzetta (assembly GCF_000687185.1). NCBI lineage: Eukaryota > Metazoa > Chordata > Aves > Pelecaniformes > Ardeidae > Egretta > Egretta garzetta. The sequence goes on along the minus strand of NW_009260595.1, from coordinate 15,641 downwards.
GGGATGTCCTGTCACTCCTGGAGTCCTTTTCCTTTGGCTTCTTCCAGTTTTAAAGGCTACAGAAATGTATCATTTGAGAGGTGTACATGCGAGTGTCCTTTTCCTGGGACAGTGCTGCTCTTGAGGCTTTCACCACTTCCTAGACTGCATTAAGGATTGCAGTTTTCAGAGATACTTTTGCTTTTGTAGGCCTTTCCCATAACCGCTCCACAAGTCTGAATGCATCCTGAGTGTTGTGGTCTGACAACACAGCATGTATTTTTTGTGTGACTCTTGCGATGTTGCCTAATTTGACAGTAACGTGGCATCTCAGCTTCACAGACTCAAGGGTCAGACGTTGCAATGGCTCGGTTGTGGCAGGACAGTACTGCTCACTACTGGCAATGTGTCTCCCTGCAGAAACTCTGTGTGTGGGGGTGTGTGCATACATACATTTTCATGGTTTATTCTTCTTAAGTAGCCTGAAATCTCTGTGGATTCCTGACTAGATGCAAGGAAAGCACAGATGTGACTCGATTCTAATTTTCTTTGGGATTTAATGGCTTTGCCTCTTGGAGCAAGATGTATGTTGTAGTGGCAAGGCCTGAGATGAGATAGTATTTCTGTGCAGCTGAGCACAGAAGCTTTACTGAAACCACATAAACCCTGTTTGGGGCACGCTGGTGGTGGTGTACAAATGAGCAAACTGAAGATTGGAGAGGTTAAGGTCATGGCATCAGAGGAAGAACCTGGAAACTGTGAGTTTCAGCCCCTTTGACAGCAGGGAAGAGACGAAGCCAAAGTTGCTGGTTATCCCTCGTATTGTACTGCTGCAGCAAAGTGTCTTCATCAGAGGTGGTCCCCTACGTAGCCTGGATAAACCACTGAGGATTAAACCACAACAAAATATCCTCGTCACTAAGTCTGCAGATCTAGAGGGGAAAGAAATGAGGGAGAAACAATGGATGTTTTTTGCTGGTTGCCAAGATTTATAATGATGATTGCGATGATGATGAGTAGCTGAAGGAATGCTGCTCACATTGTAAACCACTGATCTCCTGACGCTCATCAGCAGAATTTCAGCTCTCAGATGTTTTTAGCACTGGGGTGTTTTCTATCCTTATCCAAGTGGTTTATTTAATACAGCTGCAGCCAAAACCCCAGCATGGTGGCTTCCAGCTGCAGAGCCTGAAAGCCCCCTCCCCAGAAACCCCCTTGGAGCCACTGCTGTGCTGAGAGCCCAGCACAAGGAGGAGGAGAAGCGTCAGATGTCATCGTGTGACATATCTTGTTTATCTTTTATTTATTGCAGGTATTTATACAGGGCAGGTCTCTCTGCTCCCTGCTCACAACTTTGCACCAGCGGCGGCTGCCGCTTGCCAGGCAGAGGCAGGAGGAAGGCGAGGGAAGGGACATGAATAATGCAGTGCAACATATTTATCAACATTGTCAAGTTGAGCCTCAGATCAAGTTTAGTGGGTAAAGAAGGGGCTTTGAATTACTGC
>NW_009260595.1:12286-14145 GCF_000687185.1 Egretta garzetta | reverse complement strand
TTACAACACATTAAGATTCAGATAACTTGATTTTGTAAAATAAGGGAGTCCAAGAGGCTGAAACCCAGGAAGTCTGTGTACAAAATGCAGCTCTGGGTTTTTTTTTTTTTATTTCTTTTTTTTTTCCCTCCTTGTGCCACTAGTGGGGAATTTGAGGTGGGGGGGAAGATGCCTGAAAAAGATTAGCTGGCTGCAAACACACTTCTCTCCTTTGTCCGCTGCATGTCCCCCCATGCTGCTGTCCCGTGCGTGGAAGGTTTCTTTCTGTGCCTCCCCAATCCTCATGCAACTTTTGGCACTTCTTTGATGTGTGCTGTCATTTGTAATTGTCAAGGCAAAAGTAATAAACAATTCCAAGTCAGTAAGCCAGGGCAGCTGGGTGGATGGTATTTCAGCTACTTAAAGCCTCTGCTTTCGTGAGCACCAGCCCTGACGGGGTCAGGCAGCGAGCTGCGTGCTGTTTCGGTGCTCCCCAGAAACTTCAAAGCTGTGTTTGACAGTGGCATTGGACGCTGCCGAGCTCCGTGGCATCCCCTGAACATTGCTCCTACACCTGCCAGCACCGGGGAGCAGAGCTCAGTGGAGATGAGTGATCTCAGAGTAAGTTCCCCCCACAGCTGATCCACAGTTACCCCTTTCTCCCCCGGCTTTATGTGGTCCTTTCCCCATCACAAGCTGCAGTACAGCTGTTGCTCCTCCATGTCATCTGCATGTCAGTGGCTCTCCAACATCATCATGGTACATGCAAGGGTACGGCACGGCTCCTGGGGGTGGCCGTCGTGCTCCGGCAGTGGTGGAGCAGCCCTGCCTGTGTCCCCACGCTTGCAGCAGTGTGCAATTCCCCAGCACAAACTGCTCAGGCTTAGAGAGAAGTGATTTACTTATTTATCTATTTATTTATTTATCTATCTATTTATTTATTTATTAGAGCACTGGACCTAGGACTCGAGAGATACGGTCTGTCACAGACTACTCCAGTTGTTTTGAACAAGGTGTTAGGGCCGGGATTTTCTAAGAGCACACAGCAATGGTGCAACTCTTCTGTTGTTTGAAAAAAATGACAGTCGGTCCCGAACAACATCAAGGGGCAGAGAGGAAAGAAATGAAGTGGAAGTTAAATTAGCACTGAGGACTTCAGAAACCCATACCCTTTGTGTTCCTGTTTTTGTCTCTGTGCAGTGGGAGTGATGTTTCCTTACAGTGCGGAGAGCCCCAAAACTTAGACCACTGATAGCTGCAGTGGCTTTGCAACGCTGTGGAGGTGAATAACTTACTTCAGCCAAAAGTCAGCACATTTTTACGTACAAAAGAGTGTACGTAATTTATTTTTGTTGAGAGTTGCTCGTAACCTAGACAGCCTGTGTGGTTTGGGTCCTGGACACCGATACCCCTATGCCCCATCTCTTTGACATTAAACCTTGGTTAGTCCCCTGGGTTTGGGGGAGGCAGGTGCTGGTGCTGGGCTCTGAGGTTAGGAACTCATCCACAGCTGCTTGCCCACAGGCAATAAGTTCATTAGGGCACAATTCAGGGGACATTTATTTACTGATATCACTTTTTGCTGCAAAGAGTAATTGCAGATGAAAAAAACCTAGTAAAGCTAGGTAGAAGCTGGGCTGGCACTTGTATGGTGTGCAATACTGGTTTATAGCCCCTGGTTTTTAAATGTCTGTGCAAGGACATGCTGGTGTGTGTGTGAAATTAAAATGGGATTGTTATTCGGCCTGCATTTTAAGTGCCTAACCTCTCCATTTTGAAGACATCCTTCTGCTTTGTGGGAAAGCTCATACTCCTTAAATCGGTTTTTTTTTTTTTTTTTTTTGGGGGGGGGGGTGCAGGCCCCCGGGGTTTTGCGGGGC
>NW_009260595.1:9137-11901 GCF_000687185.1 Egretta garzetta | reverse complement strand
TGTAGGGGTGGGCTGGCCGAAGACGTTTGGGATGCTGACAGTTTCTGGCCTTCCTGTTGAATCATCCGTATATTTGGCCTGGACCGAACGAGCAGTAGCGTCGCTACGCTTGGATGCAGGGTCTTGGGAATGAGGGAGCAGCTGGCATGTTTTAACCATAGCTTTTTAGCACTAGTTCCCATTATCTCAGTGTTGTTGTGATTTTACTCCACCCCGTCCCTCAATTTTATTTTGTCATCTGCTGAGAGTACAGACTTTTTGGACCCGGGTTGTCTCCTCACGTCACATGCAAAGAGTGGGGCAGAGATGGTTTTTACTGGAGCTTTAGATAGCACGATCACATTACAGATAACTATGATCTAATGTTATATATCACCCTAGAGCTAAAAATCCCAGCCGCCCACCAGTACTTAGCTATATTTTACTTCTGATGGCTTGTGCGGCACTGTACCTCCTGCTTGTATCACTCTAATGACTGCCTTCCCTTATTTACCTTCTCAAATGTCTGCCCTAGTCTGAAGTGATTCCCTTAAGGTTAAGACAAAGCCACTGGGGACAGAAATGATGTGTCATTATGTAATTAAAGCCTGTATTATTATATGCGAGAGAGTCTGAGCTGCCCAAACATTTGCATTTCTTTTGGCGTTCTTGAATCGATCTTCTCATTTGTCTAGTATGACAAAACATTTTTTTCCCCTCATTTCCAAAGTGAAATTTCTTTGTTTTCTTAATATAAACCCCCAGTTCCACTATGCCCAAAAATGATAGTTCTGTTTTTCTTTGCAATCACCCATGGGGTTTGAACCACAGACCTACAGCACAGTGACAGAGGTCTCCATCATGTGCAAATTAAAGGGATTAAACCCAAAGTTAGGCAGAAAGAGAAAGCAGCAGCTCGGGGAGCATTAGAAATGGGGGGGTTCATACAGGGACACATCACATCCCCTCCACAGCAATCCCCGGCTGATCATGCTGTCTCCATGGGTCACCCCTTGTGTCCCCCCATTGCTGATCAGACTACCAACCTTCCCCGCTTGTCACCTGCCCCCTTCCACCCCTCAGCTGGAAACTTTCCCCTCCCAATGCTGCAGGACTGGCTCTTTATCCCTCTAATTGCGTAAAACGTTTTGGGCTGTAGTTCCCATGAAGGATGCTATGCAGAATAAAGTTGGTGCTGTATATATGAAATTGTGATCTGTAACTTGTATTTCCTCCACTGTATAACTCAAGATTATTAAATAGGGATGTGGCTGGATGCAGTTATTAATACTGAGTAGACAATGCAATTTGTTTTTACAGTTTCCTTTTGTTGATCCCTCTTTATTGCTTCTTATCTTGCTTGGAAATTCAGAATGTTTGATTCGTGGCTTTGTGAGCATTGTAGCAGTGGGTCAGCGATGCAGGAGATGGAGAGGCTGTTCAGAGGCATGACTTGAGCGTCTGTGGCTCAAAGTGACCAGCAAACTCCCTGGGGAGAGCTCGGTGTCTGCAAATCTCATTAGGTTGTTTATTTTATCTTACCTTTCTAGTATTTGATTTTTGCTAACACTTAGAAATCTTGCACTTCTGAAACGCGTTGGCTTGGGATCTGAAGCACCGAACAGCTCATTACTATGGCAAAGCTCAACTCCTTTGTGTCTCATGACATTCCAACAACTCGGTGACCTGGGTGGTGGCCCTACCAAGGCCTCTGCTCCTACCTTTTTGTTAGTATAGAGAGAAAAAAAAGGAAAAGGCATTAAAATTAAAGTCTCATGACTGTAATGAAAAGGTTATTTCCCCTTCTCTCGCAAGTTAAGTTCTGTGCAATTGCAGCTCACTTTGTCCTGTCCATCTCGTAGTCTCATTAGCTGCTGGGCCACAGAGGAATTGAGGAGAGAGAGTTGGGGGTTTTATCTGCATGCCGTTCCAGCGTGGAAGATTCAATGAGACGATGGCTTGTCATTTTTTATTAATGAGTTGGAGCCTGATTCATTATAGATGTGTGGAATGAGCTCGGTGTGGCTGCAGGGGGAGGGGAGGGACTCTGCCAAGGAAGAGGTACCTCCACCGTGGGTCTTCTCCTGCATAGTCTTAAGCAAACTGGCTTGTCTTAAGCAAATTGGCTTACCAGTGTTGCTTGCCAGTGTGCTACAGGGCAGCCGAGTTAGTGTGTGGCTCCAGTTTCCCACTGCCTGAGCCTGTCTGTTTCAGCATATGACAAGTAGCCCCAGAGGAGAAATGAGTATTTAGTGATGCTCAACAACTAAACATTACAAAAAGGTTTCTAAGGGACTGTCCCTCAGGGTCTGGCTGGCTGGCCGGTTGGTGGCTGAGAAAAAGGTTTCCAAAGTTTCTATTTGAGGGGGTAGGTTGGCATGGTGGAGAAAATCATGTTCTCGCCAACAGAAGCAAACAGCTGTGTGGCTTTCAGGCCTTCCTCACATGCTGGTGGCATGAATCGTACATATGTGTGATATGTGTATATAGAGATACACATATATATAGGAAAAAAATATTTTTATATAAATATTTATAAAAAGTTGTGTGGTCAGAAAAAGATGTTTGTGTTCAGAAGGAGGTGCGTCAGGTACTGGGATGGTTGAGGGCAAGTGACCCTCTGCTCTTGGCGAATCCAAATGCCCTCAAGCAGGAGTGGACACCGACACATCGAGGACCCCCCAGCCAAGCTGCCACAGGGCCCCCTCTTAGCAGGCGCAGGCAGGGGCCGTGTTGCCCACTGTGGGCGCAGGCAGGGGCCGTGTTGCTCACTGTGGGCGCAGGC
>NW_009260595.1:0-9051 GCF_000687185.1 Egretta garzetta | reverse complement strand
CAGGCAGCCGCCCCCAGCTCTGCTGGCCCCCGGCAGGCTGTGCCCACAGTGTGCATCTCCCTCGCTGGCCATGCGTGCCTCCCACGAGCTGCTTCCTCAGCGGGTGGAGGAATTTGGATAGTAAGAGCTGTCGAATGTTAGAAAACAGGATTAAATACTTAAAGAGTATTTAAACACGGTTTAAAGAGTATTTAAGCAATCTTAAGAAACGCAGCCCAGGCTCTTCTCTTTGCACAAACTTAATGAATTCTATTTCTGGTGCTTCTATGTTTCTGCCTATTGCTAGAAGCAGCCCGGAAAAGCACCAATAGCACTTTTTGTGCTATTTCTATGGGCCAAAGAAGTGCAAGTAAATATCCCAGGTTTTGGAAGTGTCTGTGACTATAATCTGGCCTTTTGGAGAGTCACTAAATTGCAGCTAGAGGCAGAATGGGCATAATTTAGCTTGCCTGCTGTAGTGTGTTTATTATGTGTTTAAATTTGTAAGCTCTTTGCTCTTTACAGAGATAGGCAACCATTCAGCATTAACCTTGGTGGAGACTGTCAGAAAGAGGCACACGGTTGGAGTTGTCTCATGTTCTCCTTAATCTGAAGTGAAGGTCATTCAGATTGAAGCGACGTGGCTTCTCTTTGTGTACAGAAAAGCGCAAATTCACTGTGTTTGCTGGTAGTCTCCCACTGGGAAGGTGTGGTAGGTACCCCCGTGCCATGCTGGTGCAGCGACCAGTACACAAGTTTCTTTTCTACATCAAGCCACCAACTGGGAGCGGTTAAGGAAATATTCTTGAGCATCTTAGAGAATTGTTAATTTAATAGCTCTCGTTGAATAAGGGAACTTTTTCCTGCTTTGCATTTATACTTGTCCTTAGGTAAATTCTGGCTGAGGTTGTGTTCTGGCGATCTGCAGAGGACAGAAGATGCTGTTTTGCAGTATTGTTATTTATAATCGTGCAGTGTGATTCAAATGTTTTACAGGTAGCTGCACAACTGGGTACACACAGAAATAAAGGTACGCTGCTCCTGTCTTCGGTGAGAGCTTTCTTTTCCAACATTTTTTCAGGCCCCCGAGTCTTTTCTAATGGTTGGGTGTACTATGTAGAAACATAAATAAAATCTCAGGGTGCTGTTTGTTATTCTCTGCTTGCAAGGAAAATAAAAGATCAAACTGTCGTTGCAGTAAAAGTGGAGGCTTGAAAGGGTTAATGCAACAAACAGACCTAAAGGAATCTTTTCCCCTTGTAAAATATGCAGCCAGCGTGACAGCAGTATTCCCAGAGTCAAGTTATCTTTTACATTAGTGAATGTTGTTCCTAAAGCTTTAGCTGGGGTAATAAATGATTCATGGTAACCACACCTTTGTGCACAGCCGTCCACTTGATGTTCAGTCCATACGCAACTTCAAGAAGCCTTGTGCAGGAGCTCTACGGCTCCAGTTCAGCAGCTTTCTCCCAGTAACTGTGACAGGGTGAAAGGCATTTGAGTAACAAATGGTAAGTCGAAGGGAAAGGTTTCTCTTCTGCCTCTTAAAGTGTAAATTAGCAGTGTTTGTTTGTGCTTTCTGTGCAACCCAAGTTTGATGCACGCTCTTGAGAGTCTGGATGTGGAGAGGAGGCTAAGGAGGAGGCAGCTGAGTCTATTCTCTTCGGAAAAGAAGAAAATAGGAAGGGAACTTTAAAAGTTGTGCATGTCAGTTCTCCAAGCTCTTCCCCAACATGCAACTAATGAGACCTCCCAGTGTATCTGTACTATGAGGGAGCAAGGGAGATCCCCTGCAGAGGAGCTCCGAGTCAGATGATAGGTCGCCCACTCCCTGACCGTCTGCTCATGCTGTTAAATGTCCACCAAGAGATCGAGCTCCTCCCAGACCCTTCTGCACCCAAATGCAGATGCGGACCCAGGCTCCTTCTTCTGGGAGAAGGTGGTTGGCCCAGGTGGGAGCTCAGCTCTGGGATTTGGGAGGCCAAGGCTCAGTCCCTACTGTTTGTCCTGCTGGGTTAGTCATCTTACGGTTAGTTATATCACTTGATATGACATGTTAGATATCTTAACTTGAATTGACCTAAGGCACGATACGTGGTCTGTGCTAAACTGGTTAAGCCACTAGAGATGCACATCCAGAGGGTTCTTCATCTGATCTGGAAGATGGATTGTAAAATGGTTGGGAAAATTGCTTTTGGAAGACTTTTCTTCCACAGATGGAGTGGAATTAACAAGAAGTTACACATACAAGAGATGAACCCTATCTTTACTCTCTTTGGTTGCGTTTATACAGGTGAAAAAATCAGGGCAGGGCATATTCTCTGGCCCTGTAGACCAGTTTAACAGCACCGCTCATGTCCACACAGCTACGCTGCCTTCCTCCCCAGAGCAAAGCGGTCTTGTCCACACTGCATACAGGGAACAGCCCCGGGCCGATGCTCTCCTCTCTGCCGTGACCACTGCTTCCTGGGCACAGCATGGGAGGGAGGTTGCTGTCAGTCAAACAGAGCACCCCAACAGTTCCCTGGGGGGACTCACAGCCCTGCTGATACATCTCCAACAGAGACAACCGAGAGGATAACTGCTAGATTTTGAGACCCTGTGATTACTGAAGATAGATTTGTGCAAGCAGCAGGACTCATGTAAGATTAAAAAAATCTAGAAAAAACTCTTCAGATTGGGACAAACAAGGTAGGCACAAGGTTTGACCCAATTAGGATTTGGACACTGCTAGCAGGCTGTTATGTCAGGACGCAGGGTGGTGGTTTATAACCCTCATTGTGTTCTGAGATCCAGTGAGAAGTGAATGGAGAGAGGAGGTATCTAAAAGTAGGCTTGACTAGCCTGAAAAGTTTCTCAGCAGTTTAGGGAGGAGCCGAGAACTAAGCAGGACAGCAGACATCCAGGAATGACAAATACTGATGAAGGGAATTTGGCCCAGTTCATTGAGTTTTCTCCACAAAATCATGTGGGGGAGGTTTTTGGTTTTGATCTTGAGTCTACTTCCAAACGGATAGTCCTGATGTCATTCCCCTTATGACTATCCCCCGTGCAAGTGTAAAACATTATGCCAAGCGTTCAGCTGACTTTCCCAGAGTCTGGTTTCAGAATGCCAGAGGTCTCTGGAGCAGCAAGTGTAATGTATTGGAGACCTGCATTTTATGTGTCTTTCTCTCCAGCGGTTCATGAATAGTAAGCACAGTGGGTTTTACAAGGACAGATATGGAATAGTCTTCATTGCATTTGAGTAGAAAGTGCAGCATGCAATTGACACAGCTCAGTCTTGGGTGTTTGCTGGTTTAAAAGAAAAAATGATTTCCAACAATTGAGGGGTTTTTCTTACCAGACCAATCACAAACTTTTGAAGCATGAAATGAATTTCACTGGTCCTTGCCAATAAGCTTCTTTCTCTGATATTGGTTTTTATGAAATGGCTATAATCTTTGCAAGTAATGAATGAAAGCTACACTATGAAGTCCTACCTAACATTCTTCTTCTTGATTTATGGTGTATTGGTTAAAATAGTAAACTGATAATGATCGCAAAATAGCGATAAATCACTATGGGCTGATGTATCGGAAACAATAGGAAATGTTCTGGAGGAAGAAACTTGGAGGCAGTTGGGGAACAGCTGGGTGCTCTGCAGAAATGAAGGATACCAGGGAGTCCACAACAATACAAATTAAAATACTCTCTCCCTTTGTTTCTGTCAAGATTGGGCTGTTCCTTGCTTCTGTATGAAATAAACTTGAGACATTTATGATGAATTAAGGTTCCCTCCCCCCCAGTGTATCAAATCTAATTAGAGAGTGCTGGTGGAAATCTGTTCAGGCCAAAATCCTGGCTGGATCTCAAGATTAGATCTGGATGTGATCATTCCATTTTGTACAGTTCTGCAGAGGACTGGTATTTAGATCTCACTCCTGCCCAAAAATTACCCTGTGGATAAATTTATGCATATGAGTAGTTTTCTGAAGGCAAAGCAAAGTAATGTTATCTTGTATTGCCTCAGCTTCTAGATAATGCACGTTTTCTCTGCTCTTTTCTGGCCATCAGACATGTTTTCAGACCATCCATATTTTTTGTTGGGATTGTATAAACTTAATACATTCTGGCTCAGATGTGCTTTGGGTAATGATATGCCAAAAGATAAAAGAAAAGATGGAGCAAAATCACCCCTGCCTACATGTAGTTTGAAGAGACCATGATGTCTCCTAAAGTCTCCCGAGAATCAAAAAGTTACGTGATCTTTTGGGGACTTGACCTATCCCAAACTGATCTTCCTAGAAAGGTTTTGGGTTAAATTTTCCCTCTTGTCTTGTCTTGCACTGGAAACTTTCTTTGGACTTGGTGCTAATCATACCAATGAGCCAGCTCTGATTGGTACTAGCTTGCAAAAGGCCTCTTTTGTTCTTGTTAGAGTATCTAACCTCTAAATCTATTTAATACCCTTTCCCTGGTTGTCCATCATTATGACACATGATTTTCCAAAGGATTTACTATTAGTTAGCAGCACAGGGCTTTCTCCCTGGGGTAGCAGCTACTTGCAGTGAAGAAAATGCATGTTCAATGTAGCAATTTGTCTTTTTTTATATATTTATTATAAGAGTAAATGAGTTATTGTGGGGGACTTCAATATTATTGCAAATTAGGTGCTACAAGCCAAGCCGTGCACATTTGTTATGTTTCCAGGCATACACAGCATGCATAGCAGTTCAAAAATCAGCAGTCGTATTATATCTAGGCCTTTTCCTGGGCAGCTGCTACTTTGCAGGTATTTTTGTAGTGTGACTGTTCCATAACTCTGCTTACTTCAAATGAAGGGAGGGGGGAATCTGTCACAAAAGTGATTGCTATAAAAAAGGGTTTGATGAGCATGAAGGCATGAATTATAAAATCTCTCAAGATTTAGTTTCCAAAGTAGGCATGGGCTAATGAATATACAGAGAGCATTGCTCGTCGTATATTCCTTCTATAATAGTAATTTATGAACTGGGGTTTTTTTCACTTGCACCTTTCTGGATGTACTTGCAGGCTGGAAACTTATCGAAATTATAAATTGCTCCTTTATTCAGAAAAGTGTACAGATTCGAGCAAAGCCCACAGAACCCAATTCTACCCGACCTCTGCTTCAACAAGGGGTTTAAATTAAATGCTGAACTTTAAGTCAGCAGAATTAGTCCAATGTTTTGGTTTCAGCAGTTCGTCAAAGCTGGGGTCTCTGTGTTGGGGAGGGAGAGGGGAGAGTTCTGCCCCGGGTCAAGGTTCTGAGTTTCTGGTTTGGAGGAAACCAGACTCTTGCCAGAAAAATCTCTTTTGATGTAATTTCCTATCATAAGGATGCATAAATGGACAACGAGGCAAGAGACCTTTGCTCAGATCCTCTGCTTCCCAAATCGAGCTCTTTTCTCTAGTTTAGCCATCAGCCTAATCCTGGATTTAAAGACTAATCTGGATTCAAACTCTGTTTCTTTTGATGTTCCTGCAGGACAGGTGGTGTCTGGTGGGAGGGGAAAGCATCCAGTGTACAAAACAGTAAGGGAAAAAATTCTGAAATGTCTCCTTGGCTCCATCAGCTTTTGGAAGAGAGGAATAGATAAGACAGTGGAGCCCTCCTGCATTTCTTCTCTTCTACTTTTCATTTTTTTTTCCCAAGGAGAGCCCATGTGTCATGTTTCATGTAACACTGGTTCTATTCATCATAGGTGACCTGGATCATTTGTACTTGTGGTTTATAGTCTCTCAACATGCATTGTTTTCTCTAGCTTGAAATATAGCACATTAATGAGGTATGTATCTGTTCAGATGTACGCAGTCAGCTCATGAAAGATGCTTTGGTAGCACTTCGACTAGTTTGTCAACAGCTAGCATTTTGGCAGCTGCAGAGAAAAAAATATCCCAAATTCATACAAAAGACTAAGAAAATCTGACATTAAACTTTCGGGAGCCATGTTTACACATGCTGGAGCTCACTGCATAATTAGGCACATTGCAACCTCCCTAATCCAAGCTCCAGTGAAGTAGCTATCACTTTACAATGAATGCACATCCACTTTTGATGGGGCTATTTTGATAATTCTGTCCCCTCTTTGCTGAGAGTGGACTGCAGCTGGTGTAGCCAACAGCCTGCAAAGGTACAGCAGTGCTGGAAAATAACACTATGCTCACAGTGGTTCACATTGAAGAGTCAGGCTGGGTATGTTTGGTGAGAGGAACCAGACATGCTGAAGGCACAGTGGGACAGCCAGATGAGCTGGTGCCTGGGCTACTGCAGCTGGGCCAGGTTGTGACCTCCAGCATGGGAGATGCACGCTAGCCTTTGGTCTGCGTGGGACGGCCCATGCTTGCAGTCTGCTCCTCTTGTTCTGTGGAACCCCCCGTTCCACCTGCACTTTCCTGTTGAGCGTGAGCATCCGGTGCTCGGCAGTGCCTGCCCGGGCACTTTGCTGCAGTGGCTCCCTGCGTGCCGGTTGCTCGTTGTTCCTGATGTTCCTGATCTGCTGCAGTGGCATCTTTGCCCTTCCTTCTTACAAAAAGGGGTCAGTTTTTACTATTTTCCTATATAAGATCTGGAGTCACTTGGTGGTGAGAACATAATGACTGGGAAGTGCTGGAAGTCCTGAATTTAGCTCCGCATTTGGCCACAGGTTACGGCTTTGTGCTTACATGCTTTAGCAGTGCCTTGGAAAGCTGTTAGTATATTGGTTTATAGCTGTTGACTTCAGTAAGCATTGGACTAGGACCTATTTGCAACATGATATTAGATCTACAGGAGCACTGGGAACAATTTGGATTGTGTTCCCAGTTACCAAGGCAAGCTGGAAAGACCTTTCAGACAAATTTGGGGAGGAAAAAATATTATTGCTATTTCTTCATCAGACAAAGAGAAGAAAAAGAATTTTCTTATGGAGAATTTGTGAGGTTTAAGCAATTGTGGAGTACAGTCCTACTGCTGCACATGAATACAACTTTTCATTATTAATATACAATCATCCAGAAAGCTGTCTCAGTTTGGCAGAAATAATTTTATTTGCATGTTAGTGCCTTCTGTATCAATGGATTACGGGTACCAATCTGGAGTGGCATACTAAGGACAAAGAACATGAAAAACTACATCTTGAAATCCATCTAAACTTGAATAGTTCAAGTCTCAAGGGGCAAAACTGTGTTATAAGTATTCCTGGTGAGTAGTAACAAGTAGTCCCATTAAGCAGTAGCTAGAAATCAGCATGCCTCCGAGACAACCCAGCAACATTTATTCAGAGACCGATTTGTGGGTGAGATGAGCGGCGGTGTCTTTGTACTTTGCTCTGCAATACTTATCCCCCGAACATCCCTCTGAGCTCCGGGGTTTCCAGAGGCCAGGGCTGCCTCTTAATCTTTGTTTGCATTCACCTCTCAGAGATCAGTATTTTCTCATTACAAATTGCTGTGCTTTTTAAATTACAATAAAGGTAACTTTTAGCCCAGAGATTGAGCCACTTGTTTGATTTAACTGAACTTGCGGTGTATATTTAGGGGCTCTCTGATTCACAAGAGTTTGTATGTATACGTTCTTAGGAGAATCTTTGCTGTCGGGGACTTCTTTTTCCTTGTATAGAGACTCTTCATCAGAGTTCACGCAGTACGCTTTGCAGGAGCTGAGACCATAAGAAATTTCTTCCAGCTGTACAGAAATCTTTATTGCCTTTAATCGTTTAGTATTCCACAGAAATAGTATTATCGTCATCTTTTATTTTCCATGCGCCACTGATATAAATGCATCTTTTATGTTTGCAGATTTGGCCAAACCAGTATGTTATTTCAGCTACTTTTCATTAACAACTCGGGGTATTTTAGCTGCGCAGTAGCTGTTTCATTGTGTTTCTATGCTACTTTACTATTGAATGAAATCTAATACATTGCTTATAATTAGCAGTAAGGAATGTTACCCTATCATCAGTTCACTGCTACGAGGCTTGCTTAAAGATTTTAACAAAGAAAATATTCTTTACTCTAGAAATGCTTTGCAGTTCCGCCCAGGCTGCTCAAAATAAACATTGGGGGGCAAATCTGTAGCGCTCAACACCGCAGTTTTACTCGTCGTCTCTTGCTCCAGAATCAGGATGCAGAATCTTGGGGGGAAGGGGAGGTCCCTTGGAGCAGCTGCCCAGCTCTCTTTGCTTTTTAAGTCACCATGCCCTTGCTTGCACCCCCGGGCATTTCTCTGGGGAGGTGGGGAAGCCAGATGGCTTCTACTGCTCATAGCAAAATCCTGGTCGATGGCTGGGTACCTTCAGCCTCCAAAGCCCCCAGCAAAGCACCTGGAAAGGGCTCTGCCCAGCCCAGGCTCCGCTCAGCGGGACCCACGGCAGAAATGGCAAAGCATCCAGTGCAGTGGTGGTTCCCTTGGGGTCAACTGAAGGAACGTCTTAGTAAATATGATCATAATTGGTAGCAGTGAGGATATTAATTTGGCTATGGTTTTATTTATGTCTGTGTGCACCCAAGTGGGGTCAGTCGGTGGTTTGAATCTGGAAGGTGCTACAGGTTGGTGCTGGTGTGGAAGTGCCCACACAGAGAGGCAAATCACTCAGCAGAAATAATTTTTACTCTTCCCTGGGTGTTATGGCCCTGTTGCACTGTCTTAGCACTCATGCCCCAGCTTCTTCTACTAAGCTCAGTATGCCACACTAAGGTCCTGTCCTTCCCAAAATCGGTGCCTCTTCTGAAACCCAAATTAAAAATAATAACATTAATGTTGTTTTGTTTCCTTTTGGTGGTTGTTTGTTTGTTTGTTTATTTCCTTGTTTTGAATTCAGTGTCTGACTTTGGTTTCCCTGATGTATAGGAAAATTTTGTGGTAGTTCTGCAGAGACATTACTTCTAGGCAGCAACCTAAAACAAAACAAGAGGGAGAGAGAAAAAGGAGGGGATTGTCTCTTAGTTACAGAACAGCTAGTTTGTTTGTATTGAAAATGAGACTAACTCTTAAAGAATGCACTGTAATTTGTATTGTAGATCTAATTTGCGAGACTCTTAAGTGCAGCCATGCGTTAGAGTGTTTGCAAAAATTAAAACTTTGAGATGTGG
>NW_009260594.1:1656991-1666524 GCF_000687185.1 Egretta garzetta | reverse complement strand
GCTGGGGGGGGCTGGTGTTTTTTTTTATTTTCGTGCACGTTGATGCAAGACAGATGCTGGCACCAACCCGCGGAGGGGACTGATGCAGGAGAGCATCTGAGGGCTCGGTCCGGAGGAAGGGGTTGGCGTGCTGTCCTCCCCAGCATTAATCGGGTTACTGCGAGGTGTGGGAGAGTTCTATTATTAAATTTAAAACCTGGCTATGTAAGATGAAGGCGGCTTTAACGAGATGAAAAGGCTTAACTAGAGTCCAATTAAATTCCATATTACCTGTTTACGCAGCCTGCTTAAGTCCTTACCTGCACGCTGATCTCTTCCTTAGGCTCCAAAGCCTGTGCTCTAGGCAAAAAAATAAAATCAAAGGAGACAGATAGATACCAGATCACCAACATGTCCCGAGCATCCTTGCACGCTGGTACCGGAGGCAGCTGCCCTTGAGTGCCTTGTGCTGGTCCCGCTGTGGCTGCGAGGTGTGAGATGCAGCCAAAATCCTCTGGTCTGCTTTTCTGGAGAGGAGAGCGAGAGCAAAAACATCTTGAGCCAAAACAAGCAAATGTCCGGCCATCCTTAGTTTGGTTTTAAGTCTGTGCCATGAAGATATTTTTGCTCTCCTCATCTCGCTGCTGGGCTGACGGAGGCTGGGGCTGGCAGAGCGACCAGTGCTGGTGGTGCTTCCCACGAAGGGAGCATCCTCCTTGCTGCCTGCCAGTGCCTTGCACCACTGTTTGGACGTTATTTTTATTTAAAAAAAGTGTTTGGTGAAAGCCAGCCACGGGATGCTGGGGCAAGCGGCACAGCTGCCTGGGCGACCTGAAGTTGCTCATGCAGAGTGTGCGGTAGGGACACCAGCTCGCATTTAATAGCAGATTCAATAACCACCGATGGGAACCTGGTTTTCACAGTTAATAGAAACCATCGCTTGCATTGGTGAAGCATGGCAGGTTTGGACGGGTGGCAAGCTGGGGCTCGGCTGATGCCCGTGCCACCCCTCAGCATATTGTCTCACCGTGACGCTGGGAGCCTTGCAGGACGGGATGCATCGGTGTGCAGTGCCTCAGCTCACCTTCGAGATGCTCTTGGAGGTGGGTCAGGGCTGTCCAGCAAGGGGGATGAGGAGGAAGGCTCCCACTGCAGCATCCCGAGGGCTGCCATGCGGGCAGCGCACCCAGAAAGCTCTGCAGCTTCCCAAACCTTCCCCTTTGGGATCCTGCCTTTTACTACCAGGGGTAGCCTGGGGCCGGGGGCAGCGGTGCACTGTTGCTGGCAGTGATTTCAGCCCATCAGCTCTTGTGCTGGCTGCTCTGGTTTTTAAATTCAGCCCCCAAAACCCTCTTGGCCTCAGTGGTGCCTCACAGCTCGTCTCGGGTCGAGCCTGCCACAGGGCGGGGGGCAGGAAACCGCTCGCCGCACCCTGCTCTCAGCAAACCTTCACGCCTAGCGAAGACCTAAACTCTGTATTAAAGAAAGTAAATAAATAAAAGCACCGGTCCGCAGCTCCTCCCAGGGCTGTGGGATGAGCGGAGGTGAGTTGTGTTCCTGGCTCAGCCGGCCTGGGAAAGCGAATTTGGGTGACACCGAAATGCTGGTGGGGCAGCTCGGGATGCTTGGGCTGCTCCGGGGGCGGGGAGCTGCTGGGTGCAGCTGTGCTGGTGCCTCTTCCACGCCGCTCTTAAACGCAATTAATACAGCGGAATAACCTGGTTTGTTCCTAAGGATTAGGTTAAGAAAACAAGACAGTTTTAATAGCCCTTTTAACAACCTACGTAGATTTTAACTGAAAAACCTAACTGGTTTGGCAGTGCAGCTTTTTTCCCCTGTTTTCCCCCCCATAACGTGATGCCAGCGGTCCTGCGCGAGCGCGCTCCTACCGATAATTCAAGTGCCCAGCTCCTGGCTGTGCTGTTTTGTCCAATTTCCATTGCCTCCTGACCTCCATCCTTCTTTATTTGCAAAGCTATACTCGCAGGCAGCAGTAATAAATCAATTAATGACTCTGATGAATCGTTTAATGGCTGACAAAATAACACTACAGTCAACAGCTTGGATCTCTACAGCAGTACCAGAAGACGCTGGTTGACTCAGGGTAGGGAGACGAAACAGAGACTGTTAGCTCAATTAGTGCAATTAGTGTGCGATTTAAAGGCTTAGACGGCATCTGCTGGCGTACCGAGCCGGTGTGTTAACTGAGAGCTTCAGTTTGGAAGCGAAACGCGGTGATCCAGATTGTCATCGCTCCGCTCGCTTCCACCAAAAAAGGGGAAAAATCCAACGTACGTGTGTGTGGGGATATATATACTTGCTCATCTCCGGCAGCCGTCCCCAGCGTGCTTTGGTGGAAGGAAGTTTGGGGCATTGTGTGCCAACAGGGACCTGTGTGTGGCTGGAGGTGCTTTTGGTTTAGCACCAGCTTGGACGCGGTGGCACAGCGGTCTTTGTGCTCCCAGCGCTGCCTGTCTCCTGCCTGCCCCGTCGGCATCTCTGCCTTCCCCGTACCTCTGCCGGGGGCAGGGGGCTTGGGAGCACTCAGATATTCACCTGGTGAAAGGGGCTTGGCAGGCAAACTCCAGCTGAAATCTCTGGAGTCCCTAAAAAGAGTTTCTTATCCAAATTGGTGCAATTAAGCAGGGGGGGAGGAGCTGGAAGGGCAAAAAATTCCTGGTTTTCTGGAAAGCAGTGCTGGAAAGTCCTTGGGGTTTGGGTGCTCACCCTCAGGGTTTGGGTGCTCACCCGTAGAGTTTGGGAAATCTGTTCCCACTGTCTTTTTTTCCCCTTTTTCATCCTTTTCTGGTGCCTCCCCCAGGGTTTTGCAGAGCTGCTCCGGCCGCGGCTGCGCTCCCATCACTTTCGCAGGGCTAAAGGTGCCTTGGTGTTTACCTTAGCAGCAGTGATGGGGAGGGGAATAAAAAAGAAATAAAATGTCACTTCGCAGCCTTGTAAATCATTCATCAAGGGCTGACCAATTTGGCTCCCATCCTACAATATGCTCAGGGCACTTGTGGGTTTTTAATTACCGAGTTCTGCCAAGCACCACATGTGCGAGGAACTTTAAATCCCCGTTTACACCATGAAGGCATAGGTGAGGTTTTGGGGTGTTTAGCGCGGAAAAATACTCTGTGGTTTTGTGGAAAAATGGGCATTTTGCTTCAAGATTTTCTTTGGCTGCTTTGCCCTCCTCCCTCTGCTCCCTGTTGCAGAGGGAAGGAGGAGGGCAGCGTACTTTACCCCTGGATCCCCAAATACATGTCCGTCCTCACTCCCCACCGCTTCGGGATCCATTTCACTTTGGGAGATTCCCCGAGCAAAGGATTATGGTGTGCTGGAAATCTCTTGAAACCATAAAATATCACCTTGGCAGCTTTATTGCAGCGCTCGCCGCCTTGGGAGAGAAGCGTTTTGCGTGATAGAGGGTTTAATAAAGGAAATTCCAAATGGGCTCGCTGCAGTTTGGGGCTCGGTCTTATATATTTTTGCATTAAGAACCGTCATCTGCTTTGCAGAGAAACTGCAATATGTTCATGGCCTTGGATTAAGATTTGGTTTTACTTTTATAGCTGACCCACTTGGGGGGATGGAGGGAGGGGGAGAACTGGGTTCACTCCCTCTCCCGTCTATTTTTGCTGCCGTCTGATGTATAAAAAGAGCCTGGAACGGGCAGGCTTATTTTTCCTGCCAGGACTTTTTTTTATTAACTGTAAAAACACTCAGATCTGGCCTTTGCAGTTGATGTGGGGGAGCTCGGGGTGCCTGGTTCAGGGGAATGGCAGGAGCATGGCATGGGCTGTGCCTAGGGGTGCAGGGCCCCAGAGCCACAGGTTTACCCCAGCTATTTTGCAAAGGGGGTCTCTTTTTGGGGAATCAGCTTGCGCTGTTGTCTCTGGCACTTGCAGCTCTGAGATGCTGGGGTGGGAAAAGCAACAACTGGACTGCCGTGGTCATGGCCTTCATCCTGCCCTCCGGGTCCTGCCAGAGAGTGTGATGGGGGCACACGAGGGATGGTCCCCGGAAAGGCACAAGGCAGCAGTTAGCGTGATGTTCTCCTGCCTCTGCATGGCTTTCTGGTCCAGAATAGCAAGATTCCCAACCAGACATTGGGGTCCCATGTTGGCAAGCCTTAGTCCTTAATTTTTGGGTCTGCTCAAGTCTTGACACCCCGACTTCCCTCCTCTGCTCACGTGCTATCATGCTGCATTAGATGCAGTCGGGGGCTGGGGCTGGCTCAGCTGCTGTCTGGATGTTAGGCTTGGTGGGGTTGAGGTGCTCCAAGCTTTGGGGTAAAACCAAGCCTGAACAGGCTCGTATGTATCCTGTCTGCCTGTGGTATTTCCTTGGTGGAAAATTTTTCCACCAATTTTTTTCATGGTGGACAATTTTCCTTAGCCTTGCCACCTGGTTTTAGGTGGGTAAGTCCATTGTAAAAGTTGGTGGAGGCAGCAGTTCAGTGATCCAAATCCAATTAATATCACTGAGGCTGCCTTGTAACTGCCCTGGGAACGGAGGTTCATTTGGTGATGGGGAAATGAGAGTACATTTCAGTGGCACAGGTACCGCTCCTAACCCAGCAGGGACGTGTTGCCAGCAATGGGCTTTAGGGAGAGATCCTTTTCTTACCATTTTCCCTCTGGGTAGGAGCCTCCCATCATGCCGGTGCTTTCCCAGCGCTGCCAGCTCCGCAGCGCAGTGAGAAAGTACATACGAATAGAGATGCAGAGCAGGAGTGAGTGGGGTGTCTGGGTACCCTATGTCCACCTCCATCCCTCCTTTTCAGGCCTGGAGCCGCTCGGGTGGGTCATTCTGGGGAGGTTTGGGTGGGAGAGTGTCCCCACAGATTGGGTGTGATGAATTTGGAAATTTGTGATAAAACCTTGGCATGTGGGTGAGGTCGGGGAAGCATCTTTTTTGGAGGACAGAACCAAACCAGCAAGCACACAGGGGCAGGTGGGGTAAGAAAAGAGTTTTAAAAGCCTCAAAACAGCTTCTGCCTGAAGTGACGCATCGGACGAGGCTCCTTGGTGGATTAATGAGACTAAACGCCTGGGTAAATGCATAAATAAGCCCCAGAATTACCCCTGTTTTTTGCACAGCCATCTTCTCAGTGGGCAAACTGCAGAGGCCGGTGCCCCTTCAGCTCCGAGCATCCTTTGCTTGTTCCTCTGTAGGGCGAAGATGCTCGGGGCATGGGGAGTGATGCTCGGGGCTCTGGAGGTAACTCACTAATTGACTCAATGTGGTGTGGCAGGGGAGACAGCTTTTTTAATGTGTTTTTTTTCTAAACTTCAACTCAAACCCACTGTGTTTGTCCTGATTTTGTTCCCCGCAGAGCGCAGCTGCCGCCCCAAGTCCCGTGCTTGGAAACATTCCCCCGAACGACGGGATGCCTGGGGGCCCCATCCCGCCCGGTTTCTTCCAGGTAGGCTGCCGCTCCTCCCGATGCTCGCCTCCACACCGCGCACGTGTTTGCTTACGCTCTGGGTGTCAGCGCTGTTGTGCCTGTGGTTTTTTTTCCAAAGGGATGCTAGGGAAGCAGCATGCCTGCGTAGCTGACCTGTCTAGGAATAACTCGTGTTCTGCTGTCCTTCCACGTTTGCTTTCTATTTTTTGTGGCCTTAAAGCAAATTTCTTCCTTGCTCGAAGAGGTTACTGTGTATTTACAACCAGTGGTTTTTTTCCAAAGCTGCTTGGTTTGTGTTTGGGTTGGGATTGTATTTGTTCTCTGGTCCTAACAGACGTGCATAATTGAAAACATTCTGGATTTTGATTCCTGAAACTTCCCCCCCGCTCTGGTTAACCGCTTGATTTTTTCCAAATGCAATCACTGAAAGCATTAACAAACGCTGGCTGCGGCTGCAGGCAGGAGCTGGCTCCAGCCAAGTCCCCAAATGCCGTGGAGGCACCTTGTAAGCAAATACCTAGCAAAATCCCCAAAGTCCCCTCGCTCCTTCCTTCTCCCGCGCCGTTCTCTGACTGAGGAGGGGGTAACGTATGTTTGGAGTGATGCTGGACAAGTACACAGAAAAGGAGTTTTCAAAACTTGAACTGTGGGGTGTTTTTTTGATTTCTCTGGAATCTCTTTGCATGGCATGAGTCGCACTGGTTTGCAGCGGCATAAGCTCTTGGTGCATTAAAATCTTCCTTCCTGAGGAAGAAACACTTGTTCGTGTAACAAATGGGATAAGAGTTGAAAGGAATATTTGTTTTGGCAAGCTGGTTTTTTTTTTTTATCTGGGCTTGTGATTTGTATATGGGAGAACTTCTCGAGCAGTAGACAGGCAGACTCGATAAGGCACTTGTGATTTATTGTGGCGATATCTGAGCCTGATACCGCCATTTGCCTGTGTATGGGAAGGGGGAAGGAGGGTCCTGTCTTTTTTTTTAAGAGAGATCCCATTTCCTGAACATGCGTCTGACAAAGTAAGAATATCCGATATTGATCGAGAACCCTAAAACAGGCGAATCTTGTAGCAGCGCTCAGCAGCACGGGGTGAAGGCCAACAGCAGAGATGCTATCTCGCAGGTCACAGCTGCTGCCAGCAATTCGAGTGCCAAGCTGCTGCTTCCAACAAATGTGTCTCCAAAAGTCCTGATCTCGCCCCGCGGCGAAGCTGACTGTCCTTTGGGGCTCCTGCTTCACGCAGAGCTGCGAGGGCTGCAAAATTGGCACGAAGTTAGGGCAAGGCTTCAAGAGTATGGGTTGGCTTTCCTCGAGAGGGGAAGGTGACGAAGAGGAGTCGCATCTCCCCAGACGTGCTGTGCATGCTCCCATCTCGACTCTTCCCGTTGACAGCCTCCAAGCTGTCCCCCCTTTCTGCCCTCCTGTACCATTTTAGCACTAAGGGTCTGATTCAGGAGCAAACAACCCATCCTAGCTCCCTATCTCTTGTGCAGCTGGACCAGGAGCTGCTGGGGCAGGGGGGCTCAAAAGCAGACCTGCTTTCTTAAGAGCTTTAGAGGGGAGTGCGGTCCTGAAAACCCAGCAGAAGTAATGGCACCGGTGCAGGTGTCGTGTGCCGTCCCCGGAGTTGCCGGAGGGAAAAGAGGACGGGTGCTGATGCATATGGCTCGCATGTGACATCTCAAGAGCCTGCCTTTCCTGAAAGCCCTCCAACATCTGGTTTCTCCTCCCCGCCCTGGGGATGGAGGGGAGGAGGGGAGAAGAAAAATCCCACCTTTTAACACAGTCTGAACATCGCCCCCATGAAAGCCTGTCTGATTTATTGCGGGTGCTGGAGCTCATTCCAGCTTCAGGAGGTGCTGGAGACCAGCTCTTGCAGATGTGGGCTGGTGGCTCAGCAGTGAGCTGGTCACAGCTTGGGGGTAATTTCTCATCCCTGTAGCAAATTAAAGTGCTGAACCTAAGCGGGCAAACCCAAAAAGGTCACAGGAGATGCAAAGGACCTGACCCTTGGTATGCCAGCTGTGGAAGGGGGGGAGATTCCTGGTGGTACCACCCCAGCCAGTGCCTTCTCCGTGCCAGAAGACTTGGAGGATGGAGAGTGCTTGGGGTTTTCAGCATCTTGCTCTTCTGCACCGTACTGCAGGCACCAGGGACCTGCAGGGATCTCCATGAGGACAGCAGGCATGGGGTTTTGGGAGGTTTTAGAGGGCCTGACCCTGTCCTGCCATGGTGGAGCATCACGCCAGGAGCTGATAAGGGAGTCGCCAGCAAAGCTTGGGGTTACAGAAATCCCATGCTCCCACCCTGGGGGTGCATGAACCCCTCCAGCCCCACTCATTCTGATGCACGCCACTGTTTGGCAAAGGGAAAAAATAATACCTACCACTCCTGGGAGCTAGTGGCCCAAAAACCCACGGGAGTGAGCTTGGGGGAGAAGTGATGCACTGGGAAGGGGAGAAGAGAGGAGGAGCCCGGGCTGCAGCGCCTGTCCGCAGCTGCTGTCTTACAGGGAGAGTCCCTTCTCTGCACTGGGGCTCAGCAGTGACCTTCGGGCTGGGGGCCAAGGGAAATGTAGCCTGCAGAATCTCCCAAAACCTTCCCAAAGCAGTGGGAAAGGAGAGGCCCTGAGTGCCCTTGGGTTGCCGGGGCATTGCGTGGTGCCAGGCGGCGGCACAGCACTGGGCTGCGCTCCGGACAAAAGGTGGCTGGGTTGATTGCCGGTGTGGGTAGATGCTTTTATTTAAATCTCTGTCTTTGTCCCTTTGAGATGAGCAAACAAACCCTCTGCTCATCCTCGTAAAGGTCACCGGAGGCGTTCCTGCTTTTGTTTTGAAAGCTGGATTGATGCTGGGGTGCAGATCCCTCAAAGAAGGGACAGGGGGGTGCCAGGGAAATGTAGAAAGGAAAATTAAAAATTAAAAGCAATTAACACCACACCTTGCTACCGCTAAATAAATGGGAGGGGACCCGGTCAGCAGCCCCCCCACTGCGGCCGTGCCTCCTCTCCCCAGTGCGAACTCTCCGCACCACCCTGTACCCCGCACGCTGATGAAATGGAAAGTTGACCATAAATCAATGTCGGCGGCTGCGTTAGCTATGCATCAGCAGCTCGGCGCCGAGATGCACCAAAACAAAGCGCCGGCTGCTCGGTGTTCCCACACTGCCCCCTAATGCAGAGAGACCTCGGGAGCCAGGGAGGACGGGGGGCTCCCCCTGCTACCCCCTGCCCTCCCCACCTCTCCTCCCTGCATCCTGGGGCGCGTCTCTTTGGGTAAGGTCGCCCACAGGCATGAGGATGGTAAAGCTGGGGGCGATAGGAAGGGGTCCATGTTATCCTGCTCCCTCCTTGGATGCCACCATTTTCCCCCTGCTCGGCTGTCTTGACACCTCAGTGGGATTTGCCACCACTCCGCAGATGACACCAGCTACGGTCAACCAGCTTCAGCGAGGTGGCACAAGAGCCACAAAACCAGGCTGCTTGTCCTGAAGTCCCGGGGCAGAGCTCGGTGTCAGCCTTGCTGACAAACCTCAGGCAGGGTTTGAAGGAAGGTGGCTTACGAGCTGGAGGAAAGGAAGAGCAAGCATCGGAGAAAGTTTTTTTTTCTGGAAGTTTAGTAGGATGCCCGAGGCTTTTGTACCGAGCGTCTGGAGCATATGGTGGGATTTGCAGTCAACTTTCTCTCGGGTGCTCCAGCCAGATGGAGGTGACTGTTCTTGGCTCCAGCTGACATGGGTTTGTTTCCTGAAGAGCTTGTGTTTAACATATTCCTTAAAACCAGGCTTCTGCAGTTGGGAGCCCCAGCTGCAGGCGAGGCAGAGCTCCTGCCCACGGCTGCCTTCCGCCGTCTGCAAGGGAACTTGGCCCGCCTTGCCTTGCCTTGCCTTGCCTTGCCTTGCCTTGCCTTGCCTTGCCTTGCCTTGCCTTGCCTTGCCTTGCCTTGCCTTGCCTTGCCTTGCCTTGCCTTGCCTTGCCTTGCCTTGCCTTGCCTTGCCTTGCCTTGCCTTGCCCTCTCTCCGGAAGGTGTGATTGAATCCTCACCCAGGACCACGTGGTCCTCCTCTCCAAGGGCACCTGGAGCACCTCTCCTAAAGGCTCCTTCAGAGATCTCTTAAATGTTGACAACTTGCAAAACTTCCCTCT
>NW_009260594.1:1639860-1656955 GCF_000687185.1 Egretta garzetta | reverse complement strand
CCCAGGCACGCCTTTAATTAATACCTATCTAATTTATTTTATTATTTTCTAATGTCCAAACCAGTAGGCAGGGGCAGGTATTTTAAAACACAAGATGCCTTCCCATTGCTAACTCTAAATTGTCGGTATCTTGTGGCAGCGATGCTTTGCCTTCTCATACCATCCTGCGTTGTTCTGCCACCCCCAGAAGTGCTTGAAAATGTTTTTAAATAGCAAAACTCCCCCATTAGCTGAAAGTATGTAGCCCATAAAACATGATCCATTTGTGGTGAATTACTCTGGAAACATAAATTGACACACGCAGAGCTATGATTGCTTGTGCCATTTTCCATCTTTAATATTTTACAAGAAGTTTGAGGAGTCGAGCTCATGAGAGATGGAGTGGGAATAACCTGATCGCCTGGAAACTCCCTTTAGAAAGCAGCAACAGCAGCAAACTTTGCTTGTCTGGTGGGCCAGATTGGGCTTTTAAAGTCCCCGTAGTGTAGGGGCGGGGGGGAATAAAGCAGAGAGGAGGTTGAGGCAACAAGAGCTGCCGGAAACAGTTTCCTCTAATGCCATTTTATCTGTTTGGGGTTGTTTGGGGTTTTTCTGAGACAGCTACAGGAAGGTAAAGAGTAGCCCCCCATGCAAGGCATCCAGTTTGGGGGGGAGGAAGAAAAAAAAGAGAACTCAAGAGATGATGGGGTTTCTTTGGTTGGGGAGAGTGCTGGTCTTGAGATGAGAGTGAATTAACTGCAGAGCAGGTCCTGCTTGCCCAGCAGAGCGGGATGGAGCTCTGCTGAGGGGATGCGGCGCTTGGGCATTTGGGATCTGGAGGGAGGTGGTGCGGAGGAAGCAGCAGGGCTGTGTGTGTGTTCAGCCTCCTCTTGTAACAGTGCTAGTTAATAACTGCTAAATGCACATTTTTTAAGAAAAAAGGGTTGTTCTGTTGGTCGGAGCCAACATGTCATCTCTGCAAAACACTTGTCTCAACCGCCGTGATCCATCGGGATCATCTGCCGCTTCCTCCACAGCGAGGGAAACCCATGCGAAAAAGCAACCGATCCGGCAGGCGTTCCCAGCCGAACGCAGGTCCCAGCCCTGAAACATCTGCAAATATTTACAGAGATAACAATATCCAGAGGGTCTGCGTTTCTGACAGAGCAGCGCGGCCGTGCTGCGGGGGCGCGGGAGGGGGCTGCGGCGGTTGCAGCCCAGAGCAAGCATTTCAGATGCTGTTGCTCGTTGCTGTTGTGAAAAAGAAGAAAAGAATGGGAAAAAAATAAAGTAAAAAGTCCCTTTCAGCTCTTCCCTGCCTGCCAAGAGTTTGCATGAGCTGGGCGTCTGCAGTCATGTTATCCAGAAGTCTCCACCAGGAGTGGTACCATGTGCGATAACACGACAGCAAGGATGCTGGTTGCTGGCCGGCAAAGTGTGGCACTGAGCCTGGAGCATCCCAGGGAGCAGCCTTGGGGTGGCAGGGCAGGACCATGCTCCAGGGGAAGCATTTCAGCAGCACAAACAACTGATGCTGGCCGGGTCAGATTGCCATGGGGGAATTTTCTCCAGTGAAAATGCCACTGTGTCTCTTATAGATGCTTTTCCTACGATAACGAAACGCTGCTTGCTCTGAAGACTTTAAATGCAGCCTCAAAGCCTTACCCCTGGGCCCAGCCAGGGTGCATGTAGGTGGCCATATCCCCCATGCATTTGATACCTGTAAACCCCATGCCCTTACATGCTGGGGGATATGAGAGGGAGCACATCAGGGGTGGGTTTAATCAGGGGTTTAATAACTTGAGGATGGGGTCTGCGTGCCTGTACAGTCAGTACCTGGGTAATAACGACTTCTTCCTTGTGGCACAGCAAGGCAGGTGTTGTGGAGGACCTGTTGGCTCTTGCGCTGATGGGACTTGAGGGTTGGCCTCCGCGAGTCCTGGTTTGTCCTTTCTACTTGGTTTCATCCCTCGTTCACCTTTGCCAACCTTCCCTACCCCAAATCCTGCAGCGGTGATATGGCCAGACCTCGTTGAGGGGTGTCGTCCTCCATGAACCGGTGGTGGGAGGTAGCTGATGCCCCTGGTGCTGTTTGCATTCATACAGACAGAGTTAGCCACCTCAGAAGCAAAAATATGTCAAGTTTTGTGCATGGAGATGACTTCTGCTAAAGGTGGTTGATGCTACAGTTGAACCACAGAGGCTTGTCTTCTCCACTGTGGTGGGACATGGATGGAGAAGGCAGTTGCATTGGCACCGGGAGGGTTGTCCTGAGATACTGTGACCTCTTCCAGCCAAGGTTCGCTGGGCAGGAGGTGCAGGGGCTG
Source organism: Egretta garzetta (assembly GCF_000687185.1). Lineage (NCBI taxonomy): Eukaryota > Metazoa > Chordata > Aves > Pelecaniformes > Ardeidae > Egretta > Egretta garzetta. Next base: position 1,654,649 of record NW_009260594.1, on the reverse strand, counting down.
GTTGCCTTTGGCTCCTGGAGAATAAACGGTGGTGTAAATGGTTGGACTTTATTTCCCTGGGCACAGCGGCTGGAGCGGGGAGGCTGGTAGGAGGCTGTTGGTTTAAATCCGCTTGGCTCCATCTCGCCGATGAACCGTTCAAATAAAAAAAAAAAAAAAAAAAAGAGGAAAAAAACCCACCCTCTTACTTTATTTACATTGCACTCAAGTTTCCGCTGTACAAAAGATTTGCAGGTGCAAATATGTCCTGCCTTCATTAACTTCCCCTCCCTTTTTAATTTATGTGATTTCAATTTTCCTTCCCTGTACTGTTAATTAGGGGACCCTCTAATCAGTACCATTATCACAGTGGTATTCATGTTTAGGAAAGCTGCTAAACAAATGCTTGCAAAATTGCTAAATGGCTAATTAATGTCTGTTAATTAAGAAAATTGCTCATGGTAACAAACCATGCCATTGCTGGCAGCAGCTAGAAGGCGAACACTTGTTGAAATTAGTAACGAGGCAGGTAGAGAACATCTGCTCCGGCGCTGGTCCTGGAGCCTGCCGTCGCTTCCCATCACCTACTGACAAAGCTCGTTTGCTTTCTCTACCAATTATACCTCCTTTGACTCAAAAAACACTTTTTTTTTTCCTTACATTAACACGCACCGGTATATTCTTGCACTGAGCTCGCGGTTTTTCCAAGCAAATTTTCATTTTGTGCTTTTAAGGGAAATTTAAAAAAAAAAAAAAAGTGGGCGTTCAAGCCCAAAATGTCAGCAGCTGCTGCATTGCAGCCTTAAACCTGCACCAACTAATCTCTCCTTTTTTCCCCTAGACATCCTTTCTTTGCTCGCAAGCCATTTTACTCGCATCCTTAGGGAATCCACCTCGAGGAAAGATGTTGCATCCGTACACTCTGGCGATGCAGCCCCGGTTGTGCCGGCCAAATGCTGCCCAGGCGTGAGCTGGGACGTGCTCCTCGTCCTCTGCACTCGCTCCAGCACCTCCAGTGAACCATGGTCAAAATAAAAAAAACCCAGAGGTGTTTCCAACCTTTGGGATGAGAGAGGAAAAAATTCTTTTTTTTTTTGGTTCAGGGGTGTTTTTTTTATTTCCCCCAACCGCTCTGGTCCTCTCCTGCATATTTTTTCTTCCTTGTTGCACACCCTTGCAAAGTGTTTCCCTGTGTGTTTATCATTGCAGACTTTGTTGAACTACCAGACCATTTATCGTCAATGTGGCTGCTGTATTTTGACAGATGTTCTGATTTTTAATTTTTTTTTTTGCATATATCATTATTCATTGTTCAGCTACAAATGAATAGAAACTCAATTAAAAAGAGGAGAAAAAAAAAAAGAAAAAAAAATTTACAACGGGAGAACTGACTCCCCAACAAAACAGGTCCACCCGTCAATCCTTTTTTTAGCTCTTTCTGCGCTTTCATGTGCTAATCTATAACCTCCTTCTACTGTCTGACCTCACAGGGACCGCCTGGGTCACAGCCCTCGCCACACGCACAGCCTCCACCCCACAATCCTAACAGCATGATGGGACCCCACAGTCAGGTAAAGACACTAGCGATGGGTAGGGCTGTGAACCGGGACGTGCGCTCGATTTGCTTTTTCTTTTTTTTTTTTCCCCCTCTATAAGCATGCTGGGCAGCGGGTACCCGCTCCCCCGGGGAGCATCCCCCCGGGCACCCCAGCTCTGAAGCGAAATACTGTTTTTTTCCCATTTTTTTTCTTTTTTTTTTGGATGTGCAGTTGTCAATGGACTAAGAAGTCAATCGTGGGTATCAGACTTATTTTACCTTCCCAAGGTAGCCTGAGAAATTTAACTTGATGTGGGTTTTTAAGCTTCTGTTAGTAGCAGCAGTTGTAAAAAAAGTAACTTTAAGTCTTTCTTCTTTTTTTTTCAGTACTTAGCATTGGGGGTTTTTTTTGTGTGTGCGTGTCTGTATGTGCTTATTTGCCACTTTTTTTAATATATCTCTATGTATTTAAACTTGAACAGTATCTAACACTCAGGGTTTCCCATGCACTAAATTTAACAGCCTCACCTAGTACTGCTGATGTCATACGCTCTTGAACAGTAAATCTACAGAGAAAATGTTAAAAAAATGGACTCCGGACTCCTTTTTTTTTTTTTTTTCTTTTGAAACTTAACTTTTTTAAAAAGGATGTCTCCAGAAAAACAAAACCAAAAACAGTGTGTACAGTCTAACCGGCGTGCGTGGGGAGCGTGCTGCCTCCCCGCAGCTCGGCCCTGACCTCCCTTTTGTGTCCCCGCAGCCGTTCATGTCGCCGCGCTACGCCGGAGGTCCCCGGCCCCCCATCAGGATGGGCAACCAGGTACTGCGCTCCCGGGCTCCGCACCGGCATGTCTCCTGGGGATGGCTTTTATGTGGGGAGGGGGACGAGGACCAGGTGTCCTGCAGGTGCTCCTTGGGTTTGGATGGGAGGCCTCGCCTCCCTTGGGCATCCTCCAGTTTCATGGTGCTGGAGCATCAAGTGTCACACAACCATGTTATTTTAATTTCTTTTTTGAGGTTTGGGCATATCCAGGGTGCAAACGGCAGTGGGGCATGTGCCACTTTTTTATATGTGGTGTTTGCAGCACAGCTGTGCCGTGCCGCAGGCTCGCTGCCCGGCTGGATTTTCCCTGCAATCACAGAAAATTAAAGCGATGGAGATAATCCTGCTGCTGGGTTGACCAAGCGCTTAGATCAGCGGTGGGGTCAAGCAGGGCAGGTCACTGCTGAATTTTTTGGGTTGGGTTTATCCTCTTATCCCAGCTTAAACAAGGGCAGTTTGTTTCTGGCCTTACGGACGGAGGCTTCCACCCCACGCGTTGCCTGAACGCGTGGCCTTTGGTTGAGGAATTCATCTCGTTCCCAACGATGCCGTGCGCATCCATAGGGTAATGACTGAACCAGGGGTTGCTTGTCATTAAAGGAAAACTAAAGGAAACCTATAATTCCTTTGAGTAGCAAAGGTGACTGTGCACAAATTGTCTTGGGAGCTTGTTTTTTGGGTACCAATATTATTTTTAAGTAGCTCTTATTAGCAGAAAGAGCAGAAAAGTCAGGAAATAGGATGTAGCAGCTTGCTTCGTGTTTGTGCTTGCTGGATCTGAGGCTTGAATTGCTGGAACTTGCAAAACGATGGTGAGGCAGCTGCGGGGCTGGAAGAGCCTCCCAGCCACTGGTGGCTGGTTTAGTGAGGTATTGATTAACAGAACCTTCTCATGGGACAGTTTTAATGAGCCCCATCCTGCTGTGGTCCCCAGGCTGGTCCCGAGTGCCGCTGGAGGTAAGCACGGTGAGCTGGGGCAGGCAGGAGAGGCAGGGGACCAGCTTGGGGTGGCTGCTGTTCCAAAGGGGTCGAGCATTCAGGACCCACTCCTAAAGTTAATTAGAAAGATTTAATTTTTTTCCCCCAAACACCACGTGTAGAACACAGGTTTGTACCTACCGAGAACACGGCGAGGTTATGGTCACACCCAGAGGGACAGGACGAATAAATAGGCAGGCGGGAAGGGCAGGCAGCAGAAGTGTAAATATCCATCGCTACAACCTGCCTGGTCTATCTTCCTCCTGCTGCCAGCTTCCAAGCTGCAAAAAAATTCGGACTGGGCAGGTTCTGCCTCAGCGCGGCCGTGCACACCCGGTGCCTATGCTGTGCTCTAGCAGTGGGATCCGTCTGTGTCAGTGTTCAAATAAAAGCCAGCGCTGTAGCAAAACTGTTTACAGTTTGCTTCCCCCAGGCAGATGGTATCTGCATTTTTCTCCCCCTTTATCTGTTCGGAGCAGCCTTTGAACTTTAAATAGCCACAGTTGCCTGAGCAGAGCGGGGTTTGGGGAGGGGGGAGCATCCGCCTTCCCCTCCTGCCTGTGTGGAGATGGGTCTGAACGCTGGTCTGCTGCAGATGGAGCATCTCCCCGTCGGCAGCCGACAAATCGCTGCAACCTGTACGGCTTGGCCCTGGCTCTATGTTGGTATCGGCGAGCTGCGCTGCCCACCTCTGTTCCCTGCTGGCTTTAACGCCTCTGCCCTGTGCAGCCCGGGCTTTCCTCCACTCCCCCAAAATACAGCAGCCTGATGGCATGCGGGCTGTGGGGAGAGAAGTAAACGCTGGCGCCTTGTTTGGTTTTTAGAGGTTATTTGCAAAAGGAAAGGGGAGGCAAACGCCTGGAGGCTGTAGGAGGATGCTCAGGATGCGGGATGCAGCGGGATCCGGGAAGCTTGGGGGTGGTGCATCCCGGGGAGCACACCAAGGAGCCTCTTGAAAAGCCTCAACCCAAATCTGTCTCTCTAGGCTGTGTTTTAGCAATTAATTATTTTTTTTAATCTCCGTCCCCTTGTTTTCACAGCCCCCAGGCGCTGTTCCCGGTACACAGCCGTTGCTGCCCAATTCGATGGATCCCACGCGACAGCAAGGTAAACCCAGCGGAGGAAGGTTGAACATTAATGTTTCTTGTTAGCCATTAATCTGGGGCCCAAAGTGGCTGCTGTGCCATGTAACGCCCCTGCTTTCCTCCCAACAGGGCACCCTAACATGGGCGGCCCCATGCAAAGGATGAATCCTCCGCGAGGGATGGGCCCCATGGGTCCCGGTCCACAGGTAAGCCCCACGCCAAAGAGCATCTTACAGCTTGGCAAACGCCACGTACCATCGAAACAACCTCCTGGGGCTCAAAAACACTGGGAGTTCCCCCCCTCACACACCCTGTACCCCCATTAGTGTTAATGCTTTTTACATTAGTCTTGCATCTGGAAATCCCTCCTTTTAACATGAGTGAGGTCTTCAGAGCTCATTAAGGGTATTGCAACCTCCCTCCTGCCCTTCCGTCAAAGGGGATGGCACTTAGTGCCGCGCTGGAGCGGCCTTTGAGTGCATTACACTGCCTTCCTGGGAAATAGTTACGACCCTAACGGCAGGAAAGGGAAAGGGGAGGCTCGCATTAAAAATAAATAAATAAAAAGAAATGGCAAAGATCCCTTTAGCAGGGGAATAAGGCTTTCCTCTGCGAGGTTCCCATCCGCTTGCCCTTCCTGCTGCCTGCTTGAGCTTCTAGTTCAGGAGAGGGGAGCAAACTCGTGAAATTAAGCGGATCTGGGTTAATATATGCTGTCTTCCCATTGATTCACTTTATGGAGTGGCTTGTTGTTGACTCACTCCTGTTTGTTCCTTCTACGAGACTTCAAAACCAGATTATCATATTTTGGTTGGAGGTTTATCCTCTCTGCATCGTCGCCTACATCGAGTTTGTAGCGCGAGGATCAGAGTCTGTCAAGAGACGAGCGGGTGCGCTGGAGTTTTGTTTTGTTTTTCCCCCGGAGACTGTTGAGATAAGCGAATATTGTGTAAAGAGGGAGTTGTGTCATCTCTTTTTAACACCAGCCTGAGGATGCTGCTCAAGGATGCCCGGCCGTCTCCACAAGCACCCAGATCCATCCTAGGGCACGGGATAAAAAACCCACACGAGCGTCGTTTCACAGACAGACCCTCCAATAGCCAAGCCAGGGATGCTTTGAGTGCTGCTGCTCTGCTTAAAATCCTCCTTTCCTGGAGGATTGCACACAAAAAAAAAAATGGCATTTGTTAGCGTGGCCTGCGCCAAGGAGAGCGGCGGCGGTTTGCCTGGGGGAGGCTGCTCGCTTCCCACTTGCAAGGCTCGCCGCGAAACTTGGAAGCCGCAAGCGCGCGTTCAGCACCGCGTGGGATGGCGGCAGCGCTGGGAGCCGGCAGGAGTTGTGAAATGTTCAGGGCTTTATTTTTGACTCTGCCGTTCCCTGTGTACGTACATTAGGGAGAGGCTTTTTAAAAGGCAGCCTTCCCCTGGGGAAGTGCTGGGCTTCCCAATCTGGCACCCACAGGGTGCTGCCTCCCCGCAGCCATCCAGGAACGAGCACAGGCAACTGCCAAAAATACCGAACCAAACCCGGCAGCCCCTCACACCTTGTGTGCCCAGGAATTTATTGCTTTAAGCTTTGCATCAGGACCTTCCCAAATACTCCTTAAATGACTCCAAAGGGCTGCGGAGCATCCAGCCAGGACTTCCCGGCATCCTGACAACAGCTACTTATTACGCACCGACAATGAATCATCCCATACAGCTGATCGCTGCTGCCTTTTTCCCTTTAATAGTCGCGGCCTTAGCTCTGCAGAAGCCAGGATTAGGTTTGCCGGTGCCCCCGTGAAGAGTGTTTGTAGCTCGCTCGCTAGGTTTTGGCGGTGTCTTGCCAGAGCCCGGCATCCAGGTCGCTCGGCACAGCTGCGTTCCCTCCCCACCCTCCCTGAGCATCTTTCAGATGGCTTCGTTTTCCAGCCTTTCAGCTCCAATTAAAAACGCTGAGCTTTTTTTTTTTTTTTTTAAACAAGGGGTTTGATGCTGCTATTCAGTGTAAATGGCTGGAATTTCAATCAATTAAGGACTTGCTGGTAATTTGTTTGGGGAAAACCCTTTTCTGCCTCTTCAAAACAAACTTTGGCGATGCCCTCAGCAGAGCACTGTGCTCCAGTACATCCATAAATCCAGGGAAAAATTGACAGCACTGAACTATTGCACTTAAAATCCAGCTTCAAGCACTCCGAGGGGCTGCGAAATAAGAAGCGGCCAGCCATCCCCCCTCCTGCCCTTGCAATTTTTTTCTGTAAATAGCAGAAATACAGCCCAAAAAGATGCATCACCGGGGGGAGGTGGGAGGGGAGGAGCGGCAGCGCGACCTAAATCCGGCTGCACGTCACCCGGAGGGCACAGGGAGCAAAGCACAGACCGAATGGAGCGTGGCATTCAGGGGATTCCTCTTCCTTTGCTGCCTTGGGCTTGGCTTTGTACTAGAGCTGGTTTTAGGAGATGAGGGACACAGATCTGAGGCTCTGGGTCCCAGCTGGAGGCTAAGCTGGGGTGGAATAAGCCAGGAGAAGAGCCCCAAGGGGCTGACTGCCCTGTCCCGCTACCCGCAGCTGCAGACCCACTCTGGGGGATGTAGCAGACAGCTGGGAAGCAACGGGAAAACAAGCCTGGCTTGGTTTTCCCTACTCCAGCCCTCATCCTGGGAGCAGGGGATGCTGATCTCGGGGGGAGCTCGCGCAGCCTTTTCCCGACCTCACGCTGCAGCAGTAACCTTCCAAGCGACGCCACTTTCCTCCTCCTGCCCATGTTTTCTCCTGCACAAAAAGACAAACCCAAAAGGCTGTTGTTGGCACTTGGGGGCTGCGGGCAGATTTGTCTCCTGGAGCTGGGAGGGGGCTGTTTTCCCTCCACCAGCATGGCATCAGAGACCAGGGAGGACTTTGGGGCTCAGCCTGGCTCCCTTCCGTACTCAGCTGCCTGGGTTTTTTTATAAACACAATTGCTAATTGCCTCTATGTTCATCATCATCTAATATTTTTGGTTTAATGCTCATTTTAGCAAACTAATCCTCTTGATTCTTTGTTTGTTGAGGTTTTTTCCACTTGTCTTGTCTCCTCTGTTTTCCCTTCCCGGTACGGTAGACTGACCCTTGGTTATCGTTGCAGAACTACGGCAGTGGCATGAGACCTCCACCCAATTCCCTAGGTCCCGGCATGCCTGGAATTAACATGTAAGGCAAACCCCATGCTGGGGATGTTTGGCTGCCAGCTCGGGCTTTGCGGGACTGTACAGATAAAAACACACCTTTTTTTTTTTTCCTGTTTAATTTTGACCCCAGGGGTCCGGGAGCCGGCAGACCGTGGCCGAACCCCAGCAGTGCTAACTCAGTGAGTATCCCACGGTCCCTGAAGCAAGAGCGGGGCTGGGTGGGGATCATCCCGCAAATGAGGCAATTCCCCATTAGCTGACTCCTGCTAACGAGAGGGGGTTCCCCAGCCTCTTGTTTAGGTGCTGCATCTGAAGCCGGAGCCCTGCTGCTCTCCCTGCGGCGGGGTACAGCCGTGGGGGCTGGTGGGCCCTGGGACCCTGATCCTGGCTGGGTTGGGGGGGCAGGGGGGACTCTCAGCTGTGCCCTGCTGGGGACCAGCCCAGGGGAGCCTCCACGTACCCTGCAGCTGAACCTGGATCTCTTCTCTCTATAGATCCCATACTCTTCTTCATCGCCTGGTACATACGTGGTGAGTATGCTCCATCTGTCCATCCTGTTGTTGGGGTGCAGAGATGTTATGGCTCAGGGAGCTCCTGTGGTTTGGCAGGGAGTCGGTGCCATGGGGAAAGCCAGGCTGGGTTTGGGGGTGCCAGGTCCAGCACCGCATTTGAAAACGCGGGGAGGTGGGCGATGCTCGTGTTTGCGTGGCTGACCCCCACTTTGTCTCTCCGCAGGGTCCGCCTGGCGGCGGCGGTCCTCCAGGGACACCCATCATGCCCAGTCCCGCAGGTATGAGCCCCCTGAGACCCCCCCATCTCCGGGGCCAGCCCTCCCAGGCTCCTGCCCCTTCCCCTGCCAGCAGACCCCCATCCCTGGGGCTGCACCACCAAGCACAGGCAACTCCTGCCCAACCAGTGATAACCAATTTATGCAGCTTTTGCCTTTCCGGGGAGCAAGCGGTGGGATGGCATTTGGGGATGTTCCTATATCCCCCGACAGATTTGGATGCTGCGGGGCTCGGGGAGGTGGGGAGGTGAGGAGCACTACATGGCAGGGAATTGCCTCCCCGCACTTCCCATCCAGGAGTTGAATTCTTTTTCACAGTTGAATTTCTGTGATTAAAAACTTTGTGGATCTTCATTAAATACAAATTAGCCAGAAAATGGTGGTACTTAGAGGGAATTTTAGGTGATAAAATACAAAAGAATGAGTTCAAGTGGCATGAGTTTGTTTTAATTAAGAAATGAATTAATCACCCGACTTATTGGGCTTCACTGTTCCACAGATTCAACAAATTCAAGTGACAACATCTACACAATGATTAATCCAGTACCGCCCGCAGGCAGTCGATCGAATGTAAGTCTGCTTTCTAATAATTTACATATCAGATACCATAACAAATCATAATTAACTTCATCAGTTGAGAGTAAAGCAGTTTAATTGATTTCAGACATTTGTTACAAAACAGAAATAAACCAAACCATCAAAAAGCGATTAACTCTTCAGTGACTTTGTTAATTTTTTATGCTTATTAAGAGAGTGGCGGTCCTGCTGCTCTGGCTGAGGTGGTGGCAGCTGCGTGCCCAGCGAGATGCTGTGTTTTGCAGGATATGGGCCGACTTAAATCTCGTTAAATGCTGGTTGGAGGGAGCCCTCTGTGCTGCCATGGGTCTGGGTCTGCCCACACCCATCCGGCCAAATTTTATAGGTGAACCCACAGGACCACGAGCCCCGCGACGTGCCCCACAGCCTTAGGGCTGGATGCATCCCTCCTCTCCCCCTGCTCCGGAGGGATGGCTGGGGAGCGGATGGTCCCCAGGAGCTGCCAGGGCCATGGCAGACATGCAGGTTGGTTTTGTGGCTGATTTTGGTTTTGTTGCCTTTTTTTTCCACAGTTCCCGATGGGCCCCGGCTCTGACGGCCCCATGGGCGGCATGGGCGGCATGGAGCCCCATCACATGAACGGATCATTAGGTGAGTACCTGCACGGGGGGCTGCAGCTTGGGGAGCTCCCTGGGGACGCTGGCAGAGCTTCCCAGTGCCTGCTCCCGTCCTGGGGTAAGCCCCCAAGTCAGACCAGTGCTCAAAGCAGAGCCTTTGGCTGGAGATCAGAAGCAGGGTCTGGGGGGGAACAGGGCAGGGGGGCATGGGGGCCATGCCTGCATGCTCAGTAAGGCTCTTCTCCTTTTGTGTCCCCCCTGTGCAGGGTCAGGAGACATAGATGGACTTCCAAAAGTAAGTGAGTTGCAGAGCGGGTGTGTGGGCCCCCCCTTCTCGGCACTGGGGTGCTGGTGTGACCCCAATGGATGGGGACATGTCGAGGGGATGTGACTGGGGCAGGCGGGGCTGTGTTCTGCCCCCATGGTGTTTTTGTGGGGGTGCAGGGACCTCATCGCCTCCCCCCTCATCTCCTGCAGAATTCTCCAAACAACATAAGTGGCATTAGCAATCCCCCGGGCACTCCAAGAGACGACGGGGAGCTGGGAGGCAACTTTCTCCATTCCTTCCAAAATGACAATGTGAGTGAGTGCCTCCCTGGGGACAGGGAGACGGTCCCTAGGGCGTCCCGGCACAGGGGCGGGTGGGCATGGCGGTGGGTGCCTTTTGGGCCTGGGTTGTGCTGTGTGTGAGCTGCTCCAGGACAGAAAGTGGGGAGGAAAGAATATGCTGGTGGGTGCAAGCTTGGGTCCTTGGCGGGACAGGGGTGTACTGAGGGAGGGGAGAGGATCCCGCGGGATGGAGAGGTTCCCACGGGATGGAGAGGAGCTGGCACGGATGCAGCCAGCTGTGCTGGCCTCGGTGATTCAAGGCGCTGTGGGTGGCTGCAGACGTCCCTCCTCTTCCGCTATTAGCAGCATATACGCGCGTGCATGTTAATTATTTGTTTTAAATTGCATCTCACCCCATACTGTTCTGCTGATTTTCTCCCTGGAAAAGCAAGTTACAGAGCAGATTACGCCCTGATAAATTCGAGTCTCCAGCGTATCCTCTCCTCCTGATTTATTAGATCCAATTAGGTTGCTGTATAGCTGTCATCAGCCTCCTTTTGCATCCCCCTCTGGTGTCTGGGGGTCTGGCCCACCTGGTTTCTCACCCTGGCTCTGTCTCTCTTCCAGTATTCCCCCAGCATGACGATGAGTGTGTGATTTCCCTCCCCCTCCTCCTCTCCAGGATCAAGAGAGTCAGCTGCCGTTCGGAGGATCTCAACGAATTATGCAAGAAGAAGAAGAAGCTAGGTGTATGGGCAGGGAGACGCGTGGCGGGGGCCAAAACCCCAGGTTTAGTTTCATGCAATAAAAAGGCTGAACTTTTTATTCCATAAAACATGAAGGACAAAACTTAAAATATTTCAAGACATGACAAGACCCTTCTTTGTGCGGAAGGGTTTATATATGTACATGACACTTCTTTTTGGAAACAAACGGAAGCCTCTAGCACCCAACTCCGATCTCTTTGCTTTGTTCTTTTAAATAAAGACAGAAACCGAACCTGTTGTATGTTTGTGCCGTGCGACACCAGGAAGCTAGTCTAGATATGAAATCTCATGTTGTCTCTGTTGTAGTCATTTTTTTAAATAAACTGGACAGTTTACAATGGTGGTTTTCGTTCGGAAGGCCTGTTTTTTTTGGTTTTGGGTTTTTTTTTTTCCCTTCTATTTTTGGGGGTTTTTTTGGTTCGTTTGCAGCACAACGCTTCCTCCTCCAGTTAACAAGATCTGCTTTGGGGAAGAGACTCCACCACCTCGTTATAAACTTGTTAACGCAGGTGACCCCTTCTAGGATCACATCCTCGAATGAATCGTGATCTTGCTCTCTGTGACTGTGGCATGCACTGTGTTAGTCTTTCCCCCCCTCTCTGAGTACAAGAAGAAATCTCTGTCCCTCCCTTCCCCAGAGTCCTTCAGCTGGTTCACTGCAAAAATTGATTTTTTAATTTTTTTATTTTTTTTTAATCCACCGAAAGGAAGGGTTAATCTGACCTGGGACTTTGAAACTGTGATCTCCAGCTAACTTTGGGGTTTTTAGGGGGTTTTATTTGCTTTGGGGGTACTTGGGGGTGGGGTGGGGTGGGGTGTCTTTTCTTTAGAGATGTGCTCTTGTCAGGGTTTCACTTATCTATGATTTGGAACTGGATGGAGATATTTTTTAAGGATTTCTTGTTGTTAAAATGTAACCTTGCTATTCTGTAGGCTCGCTCTGTAATAAGAAAATAAAAATTAATGGCAAGCATCGAAGGCCCTTCCTTCTGGCAGGAGAGGAAGGGACGAGCCAAGGCGGTGGGTTGGGATCTCTGTACATGACACTACCCTGTAGTTTGGTCTTTGTTTTTCTCCAGCTCCCATTTCTGCTCCATGTATATCATATTCTGTAAAATATTCTCTCCCTTGGATTTGACCTTTGTGCGGATTATTGAAAGCATTGTATCTTGTTTCAGTGTTTTTTCTTACCTTGTAGTCTGGTTCGAAAATTACCGAGAGGGGGAAAAAAAAAGTAATTATTATACATTGTAGTTTGTGTACGATATTTGTTGATAATGTTTTATTAAAGGGATGTCTTTTTTCCGCACCCCTTCATTGAAATGTTTTTGGGGAACATTTGGCTTGTTTTTATTACTCTGACTGCAAGACATGAGATGACAAAACTTTTTTTTTTTAGTGTGTAATACAATTTTTTTTTTAAATGTTTGCCTTCTTTTTCCTAGGCATTTTAATTGTGCTTTACATTCAGGTTAATATTTTCCAAGTAATGCTGAGAAATAACTGAATGCAGATTTGGTGTATCGCAAATATACTCGGGGGGTTCCCTGAGGGGTCTACTTTTTTTCCTTTTCCAATTTCCATCTTGGGGTTTTTTCCCTTTTTTTTATTTTTTTTTTTTTCCCGTTCTGACATGAGGAAATGAAAGGACCGGTTTTAATGTATTTTAAAATGAATAGCTAAATTATTGTCTTCATTGGTATGGGATGGTTTTTTGAATGGAATGGTTCTCCCCCCTTCTCCCCCCTCCCCATGCTGTAATAAATATCAACATAAACATTTGATTTCGGTGCTCTGCAGTTTGTTCCTGGTGTTTGCTGCCAGACCTGAGGGCTGGGGGCGGGGATTTTTTTTGACTCGTATTTATCGAGGACCAAACCCTGACTTTGGGATGCAGAAGCAGAATCAATGCAGAGCTGCAAGGTGGACGGTGTTGGGGGTATATGGCTGAGGCTGGGAAGGTGGACGGGGATTCAGTTGTGGTGCAGGACCTGGGAGGGCTGGGAGAGGTTTGGTTTAACGATGCTCACTTGTTTTATGTTGTTTGTTTGGCAGGGGTTTTTTTAGGCATTTTGAGAATTCAGCTTTTAGCCTAGGAAGATGGTCATTCTTAACCTGCACAGAGCTGAGGATGTGCTGTGCAGGACCCTCATGCTCCCTGCACCCAGCCTGCCTGGCTGCAGGTGGAGGGGGGCTTTCTGGGGCTAAAAATGGGGGGGAGGAAGGGGGGAGAGGTGTGTGCACCCTGTCCCCCAGGGTTTCCCTATTGGCCAGAGGAGCTGAGATGCCGGCATGGTGATGGAGGATGGCAATCCCATGCAGGAGGTTACCCATGAGGGATGACCCCGGGAGAGGAGCTGGGTCTTGTTACCTCCTGTTGCTGGAGTCCTGCACTGCTGGGAGGAGGTAAGCAAGGGAGGGGAAGGGGTGCAAGTGTCACCTACAAAAATACATATACGCACATGTACAGGCTTGCAATGGGGGTCTGCTGACCCCTCCTTGGGCAAGGGCTGGCTGCAGTGCAGGGTGGGTGTGTGCACCAGTGCAGGATCTAACTTGGCTCCAGGCTCTGAGCTGGCTGCTGGAGGTGGAGAAACCTGGGAGAGGCTGACCTGGTTCCCCGGCAGGCAGCATTAAATGCTGCTGCAGCACTTGAGGAAATACTGGGGGTTTTTAGGTCTTTAGATGGTTGGTTGCAAGTGCTGGGTGCCTGAAACACTCCCAGGAGCTGCTGTCTGAGCATTGTTCTCTGCCTTTGACTAGTTCAGGCAGGACAGAGCTGGCAGTGATTGTGCAGCCTCTCTCCCACCTTGAGGGAACGTTCAAGCATGGGCTGTGGGCTTGGGGGGCTGCAAGCCATCCTGGAGCTCTGCCAGTCCTGGGGGACTCTCCCACCCAGCACCCACAGCCGTGTCACTGCGGCACTTCCAGCCATGCAGCCACGGATGCTCCTCAAGCAGAGGAGCGAGAGGCAATGCATTGGATGTCTGCTGGGTTTGGGAACCACCCAGAAAAATCATCGTGCCTGCAGAGCCATTAGCATGTAATTAATGGTGGGTCTGAGGAGCAGTGTGTGTTCACACCCTTTGCTACCTGTGCAGGTTTGCCTCTGGGTTAACGCCACAGATGTCCTTGAGCAGGGCCCACAGCCATGGCCCACCGTGGTTTTTGGTCCAGGCAATCACTTCCCTCTGTGCTTTGTAGAAAGTAGCATGCAAGACTTGCCCATCATTTGGAAATGTGACCCCCAAGGGTAATTAGTTGACACTGATGAGGACCTCCTGCCTCCCTGGGGCCATCCCTGGCCACGCTGCCCAGCCAGGCACGGCTCAGCTGCCCAGAGCAAGCGGGCACATCGCTGCCTGCTGCGTTCATTGTGGGGCTTAGGAAAGCCCTTCCCCTTGGTTCTTACTGGGTTACAGGCTAATTTTATTAAACAGCGCCATGAGAAACTGCCAAATTCCCTCCTCTAAATGTCTCCTGAGCCCAACCTTAGGGATAATTGTCTGCCACATTAGTTTTCATTAAATTAAATGCAGGAGGAGGATCTGAACAACCAGGGGCTCTGGTTTGAGCTGTGCGTACTTGCTGGCATGATGAGTGCAGCCCATGGAGTCGGATTTTGCACTGGAGCAGTTCAGGGGGAGGTAGTGCAGAGTGGTGGAGCCAGGAGAGCACACCATGCATCATCCCCACAGCAGGCTGGGGGCCAGATCCTGCACTAGGGGCTGCAGAGCTCTCCTCCGGGCAACCAAGCACTGCCAGGTCTTCATCTCCGACTTCAGCCGCCCTGTTCTCGCATGTTCTGCTTCCCCCGGCTGCCGTTCATTAAAAGTTAATGCCTGGTTCTTGGTCCATGCTGAGGTAATGCCATTCATCTGCTGACAAGCTTTTATAATTTATTGATGCCAACCCAGATGTGCCTCTGTGACCCATTGTCCTGCTCTCAGCCCCACCTCCCTCAGCCACCCTTCTACCAC
>NW_009260594.1:1636356-1639843 GCF_000687185.1 Egretta garzetta | reverse complement strand
GCTGGCTGCCCTACAGGGCTTCCTCCCTAAGACAGGTAATGACCCAAAGCTGGAAGGGTGAGGGGATGTCAACAGTGCCAGGGCTGTGACATAGCAGAGAGCCAACGTCCCGTGAAAGAAACACCTACCGGAACAGTCTCCACAGAGCACAAGTGTATTAAAATATATTCCTAAATAACTGGCTGCAAATTACAGACCTGAGCAGAATTAAATTGATGAGGTGAATTAGGCGTCCCTGGACCAAGCAGAATTAACATGATTTAGATCAATGCAATGCTTACTAGATTATTTCTCTTTCAAGCATTTTCTCTTAACTATTGAGGGATTTGCTAATTTAACTTACAGTCGATGCATCCCAATTTACTGGGTGCAACTGTTACTCTCAAATTTGAGCAGTGAAAGTGTTTTCTGAAACCTGCAGAGTAGAGCTGTCTGATGGATTTAGACTGGAATGCACAACTGGGGTGTTCATCCAGATGGCCAGAGAAGATCACAAAGCACAGACCAGCCTCTGACACAGGACACTGAAGTGAGATTAATTTCTTGGAAATATGCTCTTCCACACCTTAAAATAGCACAGGCTGTCCTATTCCTTCCCATGTGCTGGAGGGTATCAGTGCAGAACCGCAAAACATTCTATGTTTGGCTGGAGCTAATTTAGCCTTCCTTTTACAAAAACCACACTAATCCCCCCATCTTAAAAGAATGAGCTTCCTGCTCAGTTAACTCTGTGTGGCAGGAAGAAATTCTTCCTTTGTGTTTTTAGCGGCAAATACCAGCTACCAGGCACCAAAGTTTCACGCCCAATTCTACACCGCTTTCCCAAAATGGATAGGTCTCTTCATCCAGGATTGGGGGATAAAAGAACTGTGGTTCTACAGATCCAACAAAGCAATCTCACCGATTAAGTGCTTTGGGAACTAAGCACGGGGCAGCACGACACATCGCAAAGCAGCCAGGAGTAAAACAAAGTAAAAGCCAGGCAGAATGAAAAAGGCTCACGTCTCAGGCTCCCCTCCTGAAGCTTTGTAAGTCTCTTCCACATACACTGCATTCAGAGGTACTCAAAGCAACCTCGGAAAATAGGTTTGAGTCTAGCTCTGTGCAAAACACACTGAGAGCAGAACCTGCGCAGAGGAATAATGACCAGCTTATGTTCTTTCTAAGCAACGGTGGAAGAGTGCAGGAGGATGCATTTGATGACTTTCTCTAACCCGAATCCAGAGGTGAGGCCCCAAAATGAAAGTTTTTTCATGCGCAATTTAGTTAAAAAAATATTTTACTTTCAGTAACAATATAATTTATTTCTGAAAGTAAATTAATCCACCTTTCTTTAATTATGTGATGGTTCTGGCAAAGAGAAGCAGCAGGTACAGTTGGTGAAGTATTTTCATTTGAGCTGAATTTCACACAGTTCCATGCAGATACAGTGCCAGAAACTTCTTGAATGTGTCTGGCTGAAAGCCATATATTCCAGCGGGCTTCTGCAGAGAAAAAGACATGGATGCTCAGTTTGCAGTGAAGTGATTAATGTAGACAAACAACGGCTTTAAATACGCTTGAGTAAGACTTCCGACGTGGCAACTTCCAAACTGTGCTCTCCCTCCACAGATAGGTTTGTGTGTGGGTACTTCCACTGGTATACATCTCAAACGGCATAAACCCTTTGCCCACGGAACCAAGACACCCTCCCAGCGTAACCAGGGCTGACAGCACCGTGCTCTATTTACCCTACAGCGAAGCTGACAGTTGCATGTAAGCACTTCCTCCATCAGAGCACGCGTTGATTTTAAACAAGCATATTATGAGATGGTAGATTACAGATTGGGATATCTTTATGTAGGAGTTCATATTAAGCTTGGCATGTGGCTTGCATGCTACACAGTACATCAGCACTACAAATACTCCCTGTCAGTAACACCTGCTTAAATAAGAACGAGGCCAGTGCCTGTGTCAAGGTCCCTTCAGCTGGTTTAAAAGCCGCACTGCAGCCCTATGCCAGCTCCCAAACCTCCAGCAGAGGTGAAAAGGTAGGATTTCCAGGACCATTTCCCAAGTTTTGCTTACCATAACAACTCTCTTCTTGACTTCTGGGATACACTGGGCTTTTTCATACAGATTCTGATCAGAGTCAATCCAGACTAGGTTTTTTATGCCACCACTAGAGACAAGGTCTGTTGTATTTAACTGGAACACCATGAACTGGAAGAGCTGGCCATCTGTACCAATGCTTTGCACCACTATTGGTTGCTCCAAAACCTTGGGATCATTCTACGAAAGAAAAGGGGGGGGGGGAGGAGCAGGAAGAACATTTAAAAAGCCAGTTACCACAGAAATTGTATGAGTACTTGCTGATTCTGCATCTTCTACTTGGTTTAAAGCCAAGATTTTAATAAACGTATTGTTACCTTGCCCAGAAAATTACTGTAGTCAAACAAGTTTTGAATGTAGATTTTGTATTTTAATTAAAATTCCTCCTTTGGCCAGCAATGAAGTATCAATTTACATACTGAGTTGTGGGATGGGTTAGAGTTTTACAATTGAACCTACTCCCCGGTTCCTACCCATTACCACTCTAACACACGGTACATCACAAACACACTCATTGTCGAGAGATCTTTCTCTGGATTAGCAGAACCACACCTGAAGGTTAGAGTTAAACCTCTGGACTGGGAAGCTCAGATTTGAAAACTACTGTAACATGCCACAGCAAGGGAATGTCATGGCTCTTTCCACTAGCTGCAGCTTCAGAGAAAGAACAAAGGCCCAGCAAGTCAGCAGTAGTCTCCAATACATACCCCGTACAACACCTTAGCCTTCGCCAACGCATTGCCGAAAGCAAACATCAGCATTTTAGCACGAAGTTGTTCTGGTCTGAACCTGTTAGGACGAATGTTGGCCGATTCCAGGAAGAACAGAGTGTGAGGATGAGAGTACGGATAACCATCTCTAAAACCTAAATGGTAGATAATCATGTCAGGAATTGCTCAGTAAGAGACTACACAGCCAATGTTTTCTCCCCTGTCGTCAGGAACTGTTAATTCTGGTATTTAAGTTGTTCTCCACAGCCCCGCTTCGGCCACAGTATACTCGCCACAGGCCTGGAGCGCTTGCACTGCATGCCCTGTGCCCAGCTACTGTGTCCCCTCATGCTCACCCACTCCCTATCCACAGCCATCTCGCAGAAGGGCAAGGACTCCAGGTTAACCCAAACACTTAGCCTGACAGAAAATTATCATCAATGGCTAGATTTACCTGTATCATTGAGCTCTTTGTACACTTTCACTTCCTGAAGATCAATTGTAGGAGAGATGGGATAGAAGGTCTCCAGAACATGTTCTTCTGTGGCCAGTATCTCCTCCTTGGAGGCTACTGGTGGTATTGGAGACATAGAGTTCATAAGTATTCCATTCAGGCCACGGACCTGAAGGAGAACGGATTCTGGGGAGGGAAATTAGGCTACATTCAAACACTGACAAAGTAACAT
>NW_009260594.1:1634486-1636015 GCF_000687185.1 Egretta garzetta | reverse complement strand
AAAGACGTACATTTCCTTTTGGACAGCAGCATTCTAGCAAGTTGTTGTTCTGCAAGGCTCATTCTCTCCCCCTCACCTCCAAACTAAACTCGCATAGTAGCTCAGCTATAGGCTCTTCTTCTAAAATACCAGTAATTGCTGGTGTTAGTTTCTTAACTAAATGTATGTAGAAAAACAACAGTACAGATTTTGGACAAAAAAAAAAATAATCAGTTCTAAGACATCAGTTCTCTTCTCCTGCCATCTTGTTGACGTTGTCCGACACCCTAATAATCTCCACAGGGCAAGTATCCTGCCATCTTCCAGAGCTGCCCATCCTTACAGCACAACTTAAAACTGAAGGAATTACTTGGTTCCAGAAATTGTTTTATCAGCTTAATGGAAGTAGCTAAATGCTTCCACCAGAGCAGCAACTAACCTCTTTCCCACGTAGCTGATATCTTGTAGTTTCTAGCCAACATTCGTTTCGTCAGAGCAGGATACTTCAGAGACATTAACCGACACAAATGTATCAAGTCCTCAAAGAGTACTGGGCTTTAGAATGAGAAAAAGAAAATAGTTACATAAAAAATGTGATCATAATGGTGGGCAGATGCTTCTGGAACATGAACGCTGTAACGTTACTGTATGTAAAACATATAATAATGTAACATTTCCAAATAGCTAACGCAGATTTCAGATTAATATCCCACACACCAGTCCTGTTCCAAGTTGGCAGAGGTAATGCTTATCATTAGTTATTTAAAAAAAATTACATTCTACGTAAGCTAGAAGTAGATCTCAAGTTGAAACACAGGCCTTGGCCTGAAAAAAAGCTTTAATGTAGAGTATGTGTGTACACTGGTACTACTGTCAATATTCAGAATTGGGGTTTTTTTGGTTTGGTTGGGTTTGTTTGTTTTACACGTTGACAAACTGATACAAAGGGTCTAACGGTTTTGCACAGTGAGTGAATCTCTCAGCAGTGGATCTACATATGGATTTTCTTTGCAGTGTTAAAAGTTCTGGTTCTTAAGCTACCTGCTTGATGACCGGCTTCTGCTAAAGCCATAACCATGCCGCAGAAAGATTTTCCCTGCGACCGAGGACTTACCAATAATGTTCTCTCTTGGGAGCAACTTCTGTCGTGTCCCAGAGCCGCGCGTGTGAGATCGCACGCTTTACCCCCTCCTCGTGGGCCTCGAGGTGGTGAGCCGGGTTGTCGACGATGCTGAGCACCGACGGCGGTAAGCCTTCCACCAGCTTCGTCTTGGTGAGCCACTGCGCTTGCCGAACTCCTTGAAACAAAACCCAAGAAAATACGCATTACGGAAGCTGCCAGGTGGGCTGGCAACGGGCTGGCAGCACAGTTAGTTCATGAGGCAGGGCGGGCTCTTCATCGCCTACGTTTTCACACACTATATGAGGAGAAACCTTGGCTGGCGGTGGAGGGCAAGTGCTTGAACACGCTGCGCGGCCCCGGGGCAGCGCTGGGGGACAGAGGGGGGCGGCCCGGCGCGGGGAGGGCCAGGAGGGCCGAAGGAAGGGCC
>NW_009260594.1:1627661-1633637 GCF_000687185.1 Egretta garzetta | reverse complement strand
GCAGCTGTGGAGAGCTTGAGCACTCGCCTTTTGGTGTCGTCCGTGTCCCCCCGTAACAGTAGAATAAGCGTATTTGTATTGCGGGGGTGAAGGTTAGTTAATTAATTCTCCTTGATAGTGAAGCTGCCCTAAGTGCTAAGTGTTCCCTTCCTCAGCCTCCTCACCTGCGGTTTTATAATTTCCTCTGAACCTCCTTTTGTTTAAATGATACAGATACAAATGTATTGGGAACCACGTTAAGCCAACTGTTGTGTAAAAATAGCAGAGCCCCTGAGAGGTCTGCATCGTGATTTTGGTTTGAGGAGCATTTGGTTTGAGTACAGCTCTGCCTGAAGCTGCTAAGGGATAAATGTCATGCTGCCTGTGCTTCTTGCCCTTTCCTACACGTCTGTATTTAAAGCCAGGCTCAAATCTGCTCATAACTAGTGTTCATTTGTTTGTCTGTGACTTTACCACGTTTGCCTCTAGTCTCTTGGCTCTAAACCCCTCTTTCAGCTCTGCCCTCTCCCTGTTTTAAAACACAGTACTGGCAGGCCATGTCTTGGCGGTTGGGGTTTGTTATCTGTTCTCATGGACCCAGCTGCAGATTTTTAAGATGTTTCTGGTCCAGGTGATCAGGCCGCTCTTTTGTTGGAAATCACCACACCAGAACAAGCCAGAGTAAGTGTGTGCCTGCTGCTGTTGGGGGCAGGGGGGGGGCATCCAGACTGGGACGTGGAGCCTGAGGCTGGGCTGGGGTATGCTGTGCAGCTCAGGGTTTTTTTTTCCTGTACCAGACAAGGCAGAGGCAGCGAGCACTTGAATAAAAATGGAGCATTGCAGGTGCCAGATCAGCTTGCAGGTTTTCAGTTTTCTAAGACCCCTGTGATGCATGTGCAAGATGCTCGAGAGATTTCTCAGTCCTTCTCCAAAGATGTTCAGCTTATGAGCACGTGCTGCTCTTCATCATGCTGTTTTAGATGCAGGGCTTGTGTTTTGCAGACAATGAGTGGAAATGAGGACGACTGGCTGGCTCTCAAACCCCAGGAACCTTCTCCATCCCAGTGCTGCGGCAGCGGCTGCAAACCCTGCATCTATGATGTGTATGAGAAGGAGCTTGCACAATGGGAGAGGGCCAAAGCAAAGCAAGACAAAAGCCTTCTCATGGAAAAGAAGAAGCAGGTCAATTTATCTTCATCACATCCTAAAGCCAGTGCTTTGATCATACTTGTTAGCGTGTGGGGTCGTGGTGATGGGCGAGGGATGCAGCAATAGATTAAAGGGACACCTTAAGAGAAGGCTGTAAATGCAATTCCCCAAACTCTGCCTTCACAGCCACCCTCCCCCTTGCCCGATCTCTCCCTGCTGTAATGTGATTTTTCAAGTATCGAGTTTGCCCTGGTGTCACATTACAGCCCTGGGTCTGCAGCTTCTCCTTGCTTGGGGTACCCCGGCCAGCCAGAGCCAGCCTCTCTGGAAAGTGGGAATGGGTGGAAGGTACAATTTTCTCTGACAGTTTCCTCAGAGAACCTCTGATTTCCTGACCTTTTTCATCTTTTCCTGATTTTTTGACTTCTACTTTGAGGATGAAAAAAGCTGCATTGTGTGTGGTGCAGTAGTTGTCTTCAGAGCATAATTTTAAGCTTGTCAGTGCCCTTTTGCATAAGATTAACTATGCTGGGTCAAGCAAAAATGATCAGTGTTGAAAGAGGTACCAATATTTCCTATTCGCAGTGGTCATCAGTAGGTTTCAAAGTTGCCCCCAAAGCAGCGCTTAGCTCTTTTAGCAGTATTACTTCTGTTTGTTTCCAGACATGAGAAAATGATTGCAGTGAGTCACAGGATGACCTTGCTGTAAGGTGTAAAAGTGTAATTTAAAGGGAGGGGAGGAATGCAAGATCCCAAAGCGCAAGCCGCAGAATATGATAATGAATCAGCAGAGCACTGAAATTTGCAGTAGGCCCCAGCATTTAATACGTGTTCTTCTGGAGTCCTGAGTATCTCCGACACTAAATTAGCACACACGTTTGCTTCCAAAGAAAAATAAAATAATAAAAGACACCATCTAACCAAGTAATTATTTATTGTTGTTCTTGCAGAGCAATAATTCAGAACTGAATCCAGATACATTTACTGCATTCAGCATAAGCTCGGTGGAGCAGCTAACAGAGGACACCTACCAGTACAAATTTGAATTACCGGGAAATAGCAGTCTGCGATTGAGTTTAGGACAACATATCGTGTTAAGGTATTGTTCTCTGTGCTAGTTAAACAGTCTGCATTATGTAAGCTAATACGTAGGTTTTTGTCAATAGACAAAGGCTCCATACCAGGCAAATCATAATTTCTATACCTCCACAATGACACAGATGAAAGAACTTGTGAGCTCATTAGCTCTACTAATTTTATGGTAAAAGCCATTCCAAAGCTGTATTTTTCTTCAGCATTATCCTTGTGTCGGTGGGTCAGAAAGAACTAGGTATGATTAAGAAAATCCATTTGCAGAAAGAAAGAGTCAAAGAATAGATGTTACAACGGATGATTTACTGCAGCATGTTGGGATGAAGACAATGAGCTGCGCTTACCCCAGAGCTTGGTATTTTAGGCCATGTATCTTGGGGTAACTCAGCACCCAGGGTGTTACCCACGGTGTCCAGGCATTTCCTGACTGATTTCTAACAAAACAGCCCTCCTGTGTAGTTTATTACTTGCCAGAAAGGAGCCACTTGGGAAAAGTTTATGTCTCTCTCAGCCATCTGTGGTGATCATTGCCAGATAGAAAAAGTCACGTTATGATGCCATTGATCTGTATCTGTTGACGTTATTTGTACGTTAACAGCTGATGTGTACAGCTGGCTGGCTGCTGAAAGTACATGCTTCTCCCTTCAGCCATCTCTCATAATGCAGCAGAGGAAAAGGTTTGGTCACTTCAATCAATTACCGTAGTCAGTAGTAAAGAGCAGGGTGGATATATTCTATGGAAAGAGAAAACTTACACGAAAGTACAGCATCTATTGACAAGACCTCGGGTCAAGGCTGTGCCCTGGCTTTCATTATTTCATTACCAGATGCTGTCCGAACACAGAAAGGAAAGCAGACTGCAGCCCAGAAGGGGTAGCAAACTTACCATGAAAGCGTTTTTCTCTCCCTTGCCAGTCTTGCATGTTCAGCTGTTTCTTACAAAACAGCTCAACTGTCCTTCTGGGGATGTGTCCATGAGCTGAATATGTGGTACAGCTGAGGCCACCACCAGGAAAACAAAAGGTGCATTGCTTGCCCCTCTGGAAGGGAATGTTCTGCATCTGTGCACAGGCTGGGCCACTGGGAGGAGGACCTGCTGCCTCCCTCATCTCCCCAGAGGACTGCAGAAGTTTGGTAGTACCAATTAATGACCCAAGTCACAGTCCTATATTTCTCTTCTCAGAGGAATGGTGAATGGTTTGGAGGTCCAGCGAGCCTATACTCCGATTAGCCCAGGGAATGCAGAAGGTTACTTTGAAGTTTTAATGAAAGTAAGTAAGCCTGTACAATATGGATCGGAGTCTAAGGTGCCGGGGACTGTTTTCTTTAGGAACCGAGCATGCTGTCAGCACTTCGAGTGCAACTCTCTCAAATCCCTCATGGACTGTTTCTGTGTCGTTTTGAAGCAGTTGTGGTTTGCTGATAAAAATTGCAGTTTTTCCCACAAAACTGAAAGCAGAGGAAGGCGACACACAAACAAGTGCTTTGCAGCATAAGCCCTGTTAAGCACTTGGGAGAGCCTCCTGGGAGCCCTGCAGTTGCCAGTGTGGAAAGAGGTGCCCATTCCACTTCTCTGGTTTCATTTTGCCTTTTCAGTCTGTTTTTGAAATTGCACCGAGTTGTCAGCCCAGTTGAACCACTGAATTTGGGAAGTCTTTCCCCAGCCCTTATGCTCCCCCCTGTATTTTACTTTAAGAACACTCCTCAGAAAAAAAATTCAGCTTGGTTAAAAATGTAGGTAGACAGTAGGCAGCTGTTCCTGGTTTGCAGGCAGGGCTCTGGAGCTGCCTGCAGTCTGAAAGGGTCCCTGTGGCCTGCACTTTAGGCTGCACCTATCAAGGTGGATGGGGTGGCAGAGCCCCATTTTGGATGAGTGTCCTGGCCCTTCTGGAGGCCACCACAAAATGCTGGTTGAGTTCAAAACAATTTTGTAGGAGAACTTGGCTGGAAATTTGTCTGAATAAAGTCTGCAGGGCCCTCATAAATGATTACTCTGTGTGGAGGATATCGAATTGGAGAAAATTTTTCTGATACTGCATTTGTATGTCACTAGTGATTCCTCAGGGCAGACACAGACTTCAGCATAGGTGTGAAATTCAGAGTGCTGGGTATCCCAGGTGGCTTGCAGAGAATGGCCACTTGTCCTCTGCCTGTCTTCCAGGATTTCACATTTTTGGGGTTTATTATGCATTATACGTTCAAACACAAACCCTGTTCTTTAGAGAAGTGTACAGCTTCTACAGGACACCTGTGGGAGGGTCATTTCACCATTCTTGTGGCAATTGGTGTGTGGTAGGGGAGAGAAACGTTGCATTTGAGTTGCGTTAATAGGATACGTTCACAGGATGACTGTGAAATTTCATGTATACTTGCTTATTACTCACAGGTTTTGCATTTCAATAATAATAGTAATGATTGTAATGATACCTTTCTTTTATATAGAAGCTTTCATCCCAAAGGGAGCTATAGTTATTCTCTGGCAGTGACAAAAGAGGTTGGTAACACCCAGTGTAAAGCAGCCATTTTTATAACTCACTCTGTAGATTGTGGTATATTTCACACCATTCAGGCAATTTTGGAAAGTACTATATTATTATTATTACTATGCAATCCAAGCACTGTTCAAACCCTTCTGTCTCCTGTTATTATAGCATTGCATTTGTGATACTACAGTTAAGAGTGAGGGAGTTGCCATTTACAGAGCATAACCCTCTTTTTGAGTGATTTTATAATGTTAGGGTTTCTCTCCATGTAAAACGAGGTGTAGAAGTTTTCCCCCAGGAGATAATTATTTTTTTTCTTTTTACTTAGAAAAATTCATTTTAAACCCACTCAATCACTTCTCACTTCAATTTTTGGAAATAATTTTGGTGAAAGAAGGATTGGTTTAGTTTCCCATTACCCTGGTCCATTGGGAATAGGCAGTAGGTGAGGCTGACTTTCCTGCTCTTGCCTTGGGTTTCCGTGTATGTTTGAAGAAGGTAGGTATAAAACACTGCTCCTTTGATGCAACTGCACACTCTTTGCATGAGACTTAGTACCTGCCCAGAGCTCTCTTAACTTAAAATGTTTCTGACAGCAACTCAGTGCCTGGATGTCTGTATGTTACGCATTTACCTTTTGAATGTAACAACTAGTGCTAACAGTTTTTAATACTTCAGATATCTTGTTTAAGTGAGGTTGTTAGAAGGGGAGGAGCATCTGTGTTCTTTATTAGCCAACACTGCTTGCAAGCACAAGCACATGCTCGCTCGCTCGCTTTTTCTGAGCTTCTTTGTGGTTCACCAATTTCATTTGCCTGCAGTGCAGCTTGGTGGCTAGCCAAGGCACTGGGGTGTGGAGCTGGGCTGCTGTCCAATGTGCGTGCAGAAAATACCCCAAAATATGCTTCTTTCGTATGGACTGGAGCCTTTGAAGGCTTATATCACATCTCATCTTTTGACCTCTGGTTGTGCTCTTCCTCAGGCTTATCAGTGGCATCACCTCTGTGTGAGAGGAGTTGTCTGCCGCAGCTGTTGGGCTTATCTGCTCTTGCTGTTTGGACCAGACCTTGTTCTCCAGCCAGGTCCCATAGACTGTGACTGTTGTTCTGTGCACGTTTGTTCTCATTAACCACAAAGTGGTCATACTGTAGGACATACATACACATACAGCACATAGCAACAGGGCTGCTTGGATGAGCCCTTCGTTTTCCAGCCTCTCCTTGCTTCTTCTTTCTAGCAAGCGCTGACCCTTCCTCATCAGTCATGAGTGAGG
>NW_009260594.1:1615012-1627038 GCF_000687185.1 Egretta garzetta | reverse complement strand
TCCTGCAGGCAAAAGCCTAAATAATATTGTTTGTGCCTGGTAGAAGGTAAGGCAGATTTTGCTAATGTTTTTCTTCTGTGAAGAAAAAATTTATACATTTTTTTTGAAAATGTGAAGGCATCCCTTTGCATCCAGATGATCTGTTCTGAAAACAAGAGTTTTATAAATGAGAAACCTGACTTTGGGTCACTAATTGTATCAACACAGCATCTGAGAGACTGAAATAAAGCAAGAGCTATGCAGTGTTTATATAACTATCAGTACCCAGAGGACATTTCCAGACCCCATACCCTGAGATTTGGAGAACACTTGAAGGCTTGGACTGTGCTTTGCATTCAAGACACTCTTCTCTGTGTGCTTTGTAAGCAAGAACTCTGATAAGCTTTTTCCAGTTTTGGAAATTCAGACTGCATGAGAGTGGGCTGTGTTTACATTATAGTCAAGCTGGAATGGATCCAATATGATTTAATTTAAATGTCTTTGTTTTGGGTATAACTTTGAGTTATTTTTCAAATAGAAAGATCTTTCTTTTTAAACGCATGAAATGTTTTTTTGCCCCATTCTTGTTTGAATGTAGATAACTTTATAATTGACTTTAAGCTGGGAAACTTTCCAACAGAGTATAATTATTCTTTTCTTTTGTGCAATGTTTTTTATTAGTGCTATGAAGCTGGGCTGATGTCACAATACATAAAAACATGGAAAAAAGGAGACATGGTCTTTTGGCGTGGGCCGTTTGGAGGGTTCCCATATCGACCTAATAAGGTTAGTTCCCTAAGAGACATAGGATGTTTCAGCTTGCGGCAACTAGCTTTGTTTAATAGTCTAAAGGGAAGACATCAATTTGATTACTGTTTTCATTATTATTTTAGGGACTTCCTGGGTTACTGTACAGTGCTACAGCGTTAGCATTCAATTGGAGAAAATACACCTTATTGAACTGCAGAATATTTAAGAAAGAAGAGGAGAGGGAGGTGGATGGGAGACTGGAAGACATTAGCAAGGCTCTCTGTTCATCACTTGCATTAGAATTTCCTGATGTGTTTATCAAAGGGAGCTTATTTTGCACCAGCAGTGAGTTTTTGCCGTGTTTGAACCACATTGCTGTTTTGTGACTGAGCACGAGTGAAGGGAAGGTGTTGATCGCTTTCTCTCTTGGGTATTCCCTGAACTGTAGCAGCTCCAGTGAGGTGTCACCGCACCCAGCCACTCTGCAAATGCTGATCCCACCTGCTGATACCAGGCTTGCTGCAAAGAAAGGCAGATCCAGTTTCAGGGGAAGGCTTCTCACACATACTAATTCGGTTGCTTAATTCTGACCTTTCAAATGAGGAGCAAAATTGAAACATTGGTCATGAAGATCCCAAAGCCTTGTTTCCACCCTCCCCTCCCCGCCTCCCTCCAAAATAAGACTGTAAAATCCCAGTGGCTGAGCTTCATGCAGAGCAATTGTGTTCTGCTTCTTGAAATACTGGCCCTGCTGTTTTAGGCTACTGTTCCCTTCTCTTCTTAAAAGCTTCCAGATAATCATTTGGGACAGAACATGCCAGTCATGCCTAGAAGTGGCTACGTTCAGGGGCTGTTTGGGTGATCCATGTACATGCAGTTTGCAAAGCACCTAAGAAATCTTTAAAACAATTTGCTGTAGAAGAACTGTTTATTATTTAGGAATTATAATGCAGGTCCCGAATATTAGTTCCACAGTAAAATTTTCTTTTATCTCTATTTGCTGCCAGTAGAATAGGACTCTCATTCAGGCAGGTCAGATCCATTCATAAGAAATTGCTCAGTCAAAACAGACCACACGTAGCCTCTGAGAGCTTAATAGGGGCTTAAAGTCCCAGTTCCAGCATTGGTGCACTGGCTGGCAGCTGGGGAAAGTGCTGGGAACCTTCTGTGCTGCTGCGCACAGCACCTTACTGCCTGACCATCCCTATCGCGAGTAGAGTGAATGTCCCTCCTTGCAGACGGGAAGCACTATGTGCTGCTGGTAGCATTTTGAGACAAGTGAGATAATGCACCAGGAAGATACGTGAATCGGGATGGAGAAGAAACCATTTCCTCCAGACAACATTCAGGATTGTGCTTTGCAGCATCCAAGATAAACACAGGGATCATATCCAGTGGGAAAACAACACACACTGGGTCAGCAGAGTGTACTGCAGAACTGAAACCGAAATATAAATTAACTGAAATCAAGGCTAAAGTTAGGATAAATGTTTATATTTGGGTAAAGTGAAGTTTTGTTAGAGTTGATATATAAACCTGAAAGTGTTATCTGTAATCCTTTGCAGAAGAATACAGAGATTTGCATTTACCAGTTCATGACCTTCTGATATGAGGGGCCCTTTACCAGTGTGGCAGCAAGGAGGAACTGACAGTACATCTGTTTCCAGTCACCACAGCTCATTCAAAATTCTCTGTTTTGTTGATAGCATGGAGAACTCCTCATGCTGGCATCTGGTACCGGCCTCACACCAATGCTTCCCATCCTCCAGTCCATAACAGATGATGAAGAGGATGAAACCTTTGTAACTCTTGTTGGCTGCTTCCGTACCTTTGACAAAATTTATTTGAAACCTCTTCTCCAGGATCTGGCTCGATACTGGAACATCAGAATATTTTACGTCCTAAGCCAGGTAAATAAATGGATATGAAGCATGCTTGTGTGAGAGTTCTGGGTGCTGGATGAGCCTCTGCCACCTCTGTTTTTCTGTCAGCGTGATCTTAATTCTTTCCCAGTCATTGAGGGTATTTTGTGATCCAGTAGCTGCTCTTCTTAAATCTGCTGCATATTCACATGCTGCTACCAGTCTGGAGAATTTCAGGGAAGCAACCGCAAATAAACTATTTCTTCTTTCCTAATACTGGTGCCTTAATCTGTCCTTATCTTCCATTCATTGCTCATGACTAGAGCTCTCTTCGTCTAGTATGTTAGCACCAACTTCCCAGCAATTATTTTTCCCAGCTGACCCATTTTTAAACTTCTTAAAGTTGTTTCTCCCTCTGTAAAATTACTTTCTCTGCCAAATCCATGGGATGAGGGCATACCTCTCAGTGGTCTTACGTTTCAAGCAGTCTTTTTCATTTCCATTTGGTCCCAAAGTTGCCTGTGTTCTGCACAGATTTGGTACTTGAAAATTATTTCCCTCAGAAATGAGGATTCATTGCAGGGAGGATATAGAAAGAATTATTTATGCTAAGGGAATGAATCCCATTGCATTTTTAGTTTCTCAGATGAATAATTTTTTGTATCTCTCATGGTGGATCTGCCTCATACATTATGTTCCACATATGGCTTCAGCAAGTTGAGATTGGGTATAAGAGAAAAGTACTTGTGATTTAGGCACCCCCTCAGCTACTTTATAAGAATGTAACCAGTAATTGTCTCTGGTGACATAGCTTAAATACCCTTTTCAGGACAGTGCTGTCTTAAGAGTGTGAGGAGGTCTTCAATCAGTGAAGGGCCAGAAACCCACCTGACCCCTGTGAACAGTGTCTGCCCCACATGAGTGTCTCTCCCTTCCTTCTCTTCCCTTAGCAGGTTTGTTGTAGTCCAGCACTGACTCATGCATCCTCCCTTTTAGGCTTGTGTATATTTCTGTCTCAGAATTTCGCTCTGCTGCCTGTCACCACCACATCTGAGCACCTTCTGCTTCTAATTAATAGCAGTAGGGGAGTCCCCACTGGATCTAACGCTATGGGATCAGAGCTGTGTCTGGAGCAGGGCTGGCTTCTTTGTTTTGATTAAGGGAAATGGGACTGAAAGAGACTTGGGAATGGAAGAGGCAATAGAGAGGAGTAGACTTGGGATTTCAGACTTGGGAATAGAAAAGGCACGATGGGAAGTGTTTCTCAAAAGAGAAGGTTCCACGGTGTTTCTTGGCAATAGTTACGCTCTGGTTTTGTTCAGTCTGCTTCAAGTGAGTGGTTGGGTCTTGTGACCAGGAAAGATTTGATCTGGGCTTTGGAAGAGGAACATAGCTGTCGGGATGGGTCAGTTCTACCCAGATGGAGTCACAAGGGTGACAGACATCCTGTGCAGTACTCTGGGTGGAAGAGGGAGATTTGGCTATAAGCAATCAGTTGTCCTTTTTAACATGGCACACTGCAAACCTTTTGTCTTTTCAGGAGACTTCACTGGAAAAACTTCCTTGGAGCTATCAGGAAAACACATACACTGGTCGTCTCAGTGAAGACTTGATGAAGATGATAGTAAATTCCTGTCGAAGAAAGCCCTTTGTATTAATCTGTGGCTCTTCTGCATTCAATGACGATATGAGTAGATATTTGAAAGCTGCGGGAATTGAAGAAAATTCTTGTTTTGTCTTTTAGCAGGATATTCCTGACCTAAGGAATCTTAGGCTGAGACTTGGATGTCGTTGTTTCTCTGCAGACATTGCTCAAATTCAGTCATCTGCATAGATTGAGTTCCTTGCCCATAAACTTTCATAGGCCTTTGGATCAAATACTTGTCTCCTGTATAATTCTCACTCTTGAGAGTGTTTCAAGGATCAGGTGCCACTCCAGAGTGGCTCCTGTGATCACCCCCGCCTCAGGGAACAGCATGGTAATGTTAATGGAAGTCTTCACATGCAATTTTAAGAGATCTCCTAATGGTACTAAAAAGCATCCAAGTGCACAGCTCTGCTGTAGTATGAAGATCAGTGACTTGCTTTGCAATCCATGTTAGTCTGCAGTGGTATTGTGCCCTGTTAGATGTCCAGAGGAGACATTTAATCCTTGAGGAGGAGACAGCGCAGCCAAAGGAAGAGCAGAGCACTGGGCCGGCACTCTGGAGTTCACGGAGTTCATTTTGGTTGTGTCATTGTCTTGCTGGGTGATGCCAGGCAAGTCACGTCAACTTCTCTGTGCCTCAGTTGCCCCATTATATGCTAACACAGAAAAAAAAGGTACTGTTCTCCTCTGAAAAGAGCCTTTCCAACTACATACAGAAGGAGCTATGCGTGGGGATGGAATTATACATGATGCCCACTGAGGACTTAGGCAGGCAGCACAGCCTGCATTGCCTGCCCTGATCCTTAACCCTTGTAATGCTGCCTGGGGCGAGAAAGAGCAAGTCCTAAAACTCTGTGTGAGAAAGCATCTGGGGTGGAGCTGCTGTCTGCTGGGGAGGATGGTTGTTTGCTTTACGTGTCCCCTAAGTGTTGTGTAAGAGCCCTGGTTCATTAAATGGAACCTCTCTTCAAATGAACAGCTGTTTATTTTTGTCACAGGACTCTCCCAGGTGCCCAAGGGGGTACCCTGAGTGTACAAAAACACACCCTGAGGAGTGAAGGCTTCATGGGGCTTTGCTGGGGCGCTCCACCACAGGGCAGGGGGCAGAGCCAAGGGCCTGCCCCAGGGGATGGCAGCCCTGTGGCTGCCCTGGCACAGCACCCAACCTGGGCGCCCTGGCCTCTTCCTCCTCTTTCAGTTCAAGATGCTGCTGCCTTTCATCTGAGCTATCCACTGTCTGCCCTTTTACCTTCTTAGACCAGTGTGTTTACTAACTACGCCTGGAAGTAGAGCCTTTCTGCACACCTTTGTGTTTTTCCATTTATTCCCAGTGTATCCTGTGTTGGGGTTTCCCAGGCTGTGACAGATGATGTTGCATTATCATTCCTGTGTCATTTTTTACCTGTATCAAATAGTACACCTTATGCAAAGGAGACAAAGTTTAAGAGTTACTCAAAATAAGCAGTGTGCGCTGAACTGATGGCTCTGAGTCACGTGTTGGGAGGAAGCGTAGGTTCCCCTCGCATCAGTGAGATCTGTCTCCAGTTACCAAATGCCTGGAATTAATCCAGTGTAGCTGCAGCCTTTACGTTAACTTCATTGGAGCAAGGGCTGGCTGACAAGAAAGCCATCTTCGTAATCCAAAGTAGGGTTCTGGCTTTTAGTGCAGAGAGGTCCAGGGCAAGGTGTCCATGGTAGGTCCAAGGCAAGCTCTCTACCCCCATCCAAACCGTGCTTCAGCCACCATAAGCCATTGGTGTAGCAGAGCTGCTTCTGCGCAGCACAGGGCTGATAAAATAAGGAGCTGCTTTCACTGGTCGCTCTCCTTACTTTGGCCTTAGCTAGGGAAATGGAGAAAATATTTTCCTTGGATATTACATGCCCTGGAAACCTTACTTATATACCTCTTGCTTTAAATATTCTGTCTTTTTCAGATTTTGCTGAAAATCCACCCAGCCTTTTTGCAAAGAGCTGAGGTAAAACTTCATGCTCGCTTTCAGAAAAGCGACGACTTTCTGCGTGAAAGCTGGGACTGTTCCTTTAAACGCAACCCCAATATGTCTGGGTATTTCAGCACATATGGGCCATGATGGTTAAACCTCACCCAGCTGGTCCGGCCGTTCTGCTGCGAAGCCACCCGTCTTTGTTCGTGGCTGAAAGGGAGGGTGGTGAGAGACGGAGCAAGCTGTGAATGCTGCGGGTTGCAATCCTGCAAGGGCAGGCTGCAGGCAGAGCGGGAGGAGGTGATGCCTGCGGAACCGGCAGCCCGGCTTGCCGCGCCGGAGGGGACAGGGGTCTTTGCGAGACATTCTCCATGGGGGAGATGATGTCCTTGGAAGTATGAACTCGAAGGGGCCTTCTAACTGCCCGTGGGCACTTTGTTCTCCATTTTCTGCCCTTTTCTCCCTTCCCCCTCCTGCCTTTTGTCATTTCTCTGGCTGGCTCTCACACGAGTCCCCTCTTCCCAACCTGTCCCCTGTGGGGACAGCCCCTTCCAGAGGCTTGCCTGGTGCTCCTGCAAAGCAGGGAGGTAGGATGGAAAGGCTCTGGGGCAGGATTTTCCCAACCGAGTGAAGATGAGAGGTTTGCTTCCCTCTGGAGGCCTGGGAACTACCCCATGGTGGCAGTTTTATAGGGAAATGGTGGCGATGCTGTCTGTTATTGGTGGCTCTGTGGAGCTGGAGGTGCGTGAGCTCCCTTTGGGGGTGGATGGCCACTGCCAGGCCTGGGCTGGGGCTTGCACCCTGTCTCTCCTGCTGGGCAGAGGGTGCCAGCAGGATGTTCCGGTGCTCTGGCTGCCCCCCAGGGAGCTCCTGCCGCCCATGCAGCGCTGTGCCGGGGAGAGGAGCTTCGCTGTGCTTCCTTTCTTCTTCCTCATGTGCAGCCTAAATACCTTCTTAATTTCATCTCATTATTTCCTGCCTAAATAATTCCTGTTTCTCCTGGGCACTGTATTTAAACCTTTGATCTTCTCTGAAGTCTCACAGTCCTGATCACATCCTTTCTATTTAAATGAATCAAATGCCTTTTTGACTCATGATTTATAAATTTTCCCACAGAGGAATAGAGGCAGCCCTGATAACGGCACACCTCGAAATCACCCACTGTGTCTCTAGGCGAAGCATGCTGGGCTGATCCAGAGCACCTCCGGCCAGGCCTCCACGCAGAGGGGCCTGCCTGGCTCCTCTGCCTGCTCCCTGCAGCATCTCGTCCTCCCCCTGCCTCCCCCCGCCCGGCTAGCAGCGTTGCCTGGGCTTGGGCCCAGCCAGGGAATGGCCATCCCCAGGTCAGGAGAGGGTGAACATGCCGGCGGTTGATGGATGCCGTCTCCCGGGAGAGGGGCACAGCTGCTGTGCCGCACAGCCCCAGCCCCCCATCTCCTGGGGGTATCGCTGATGCACGGCACGAAGTGGGACCATGGAGCGCAGCTGGAGGGATGGAAAAGAGCAGCCACGTAGGTACTGGTGTCCCGGACGCTGGCTCCGTGCTGGGAGATGCCTTGGCCCTGAGGCTGGCAGGGGAAGGGCTGGAGGATGGTGGGTGTTGCTGGAGATGGATGCGGTGAGGATGAACATGTTCCTCTGTCATGCAGCAAGGGAGAAGTCGGGGAGCACGTTGTCCCTGAGCCTGGGGGATCATGGCAGGGAGGGCTGAGCACTCCTCCTGGCTGAGCTAGGGCTGTGGTATGGAAATACCCAGGAGAGGCCCCTGCACCACGGCTGTGGTGCCAGACCTCACCTGCCTCTCTGCTGCGGGTGCTGGCCCTGCGTGTGTTGTACAAGGCACAGGGACAGGCCTTCTCTCCAAGCTCGGTAGGGAAGCAGCTAATTAAGCTCTGCAGCGTCCCTGAGAGGTCAGCAGGAGATGTGCCAGCGTCGCAGCCATCTCCCGGAGCCTGCCCCAGAGCAGGAGCTTTGTGCTGTGCCCCGGGGCAGGGAGGGCTGCCTTCCATTGCCTCGTTCGAACATGCACTTACTCCTGGTGCTTGTGGGGTGACATGGTGCCCTACGCCCCAGGACAGACACCCCGATGTCCCCCGCCTCAGCTGGGCTCAGGAAGAGGGCTCCTGCTGGGATGCCCTAGTGCTCCACCAGCCCTCGGCATGGCTCCAGTGAGGCCGAGCAGTGGGGAGAAAGCCTGTACAAATATTATTGTTGTTATTATTACCCATAAATATATACAGGCACTTAACGACCTTGGCATGGAGCATTTCCTGGGGATTAATGACCAGTTGGCGTTAATGGTCCTTAGCTGCACCTCGGGCCATCAGCTCCTCCCAGCCCATCATTAATCCACAGGAAATGTCTCAGGCATCGATCCTCATTGCTTAATTAATAAATGCAACTTGTCTCCCTGCCTGAGATTTACAGATACGCGCTGCTTCTTTCCCTGCTGCTTTGAAGGTGACTTTTTTAGCGCAGGTCCCTCACGCCGGGAGGCCCTCATGGGTTTTTGTTTCCTGGCATTCATCTGGGTGTGGGTCATGGCAGCAGGAAAGTCTTTTTCTCTCCCGGACAGGAGGGAAGGAACTGAAACACTGCTGCGTTTGGGGTTTCTCCAGCACTAGGAGCACATCTTTCCCACCAAATGCAAAGGCTTGATTACCTTCAGCTGAGTGCATGCAAGAGCCTGAGCGAAAAGGAGTGTGAGCCAGCATGGAAGAACACAGAACTCTCCAAGGCCTTAGCAGGTTCTATAATAATCAATGTTTTTTGCCCATGAGTCACAATTCATCTCTAATCTTCCTTGAGGGAGGTGGGATTTGCTATCTTTAGTGTTTGTGGCTGCCGCTTTCCTGGGCTGAGCATCCCGCTGAGCCCGGGCACTCGCTGCAGGGATGCTGACCTGGCGGCTGACGTGGAGACGTGGCTGCGTTTAAATCCTGTTCCCTGTTTCTCTAGCCTTTACCACCGGTTGGCTTTGTGCAGGGGGTGCCGCAGTATAAATCACGTTAATTCCTGAGATGCTTTTCCGTGGTAAGTCTGAAATTCCCATTTTGGTTCGCTGGCTTGCCTGGCGAACTAAATTATTTTCATAGCCCCTTAAGGGCATATTGTCAGCCCAGACTTACTGCTGTTATACACCATATCTGAAGCATTGATATCGCTTCTAAATATAGTGTATTGACAAGGTATCTGGTATAGTGTAAATCCTTGGGACATTTGATCCAGATCATTAAAACTGAGTGAAGGAAGGGAGGAATAGATCAAGTTACCTTGCCGCTCTTAATTCAAACAAGCAATGAATTATTCATTCTGCTATTAATTCTACAGTGCTCCTGCTTTTTATTTATTTCTCTCTTTATTTATTTTTTTCCTCCCAGATAGACAGCTCCGAAAGGATGCTTGGGTGCCGGTGAGGGAGGATTTGCCTGCCGGAGGATGGGGTGCGTGGGGGCGGGCTGCCTGGCAGCGCTGGCCATGCTGTGCGGGGCTCTCGGGGATGCTCCCAGCAGAGGTAAGAGCCTGGTCCCAGCTCCGAGTGGGGACCCGGGGGCTGATGGGCATCCGTGGCCTCCGGGGAGGAGAGGGCAGTTTGCGGGTGCTGCAGTGGCTCTGGGGTGCAAGTGGGTCCCAGCTCTCAGCCCATGCAAGGAGAGCAGCTCACTCAGACCAGGGCGCCCCTGGCTTGGCCTGGGGAAAGGAGCCAGGATCTGCAGTCGCTGTGTGTGGCAGCAAGTATGGGACACTGCAGCGCGCTTGAGTTTCTGCTTCATGCCTATTTTACTGAATATCACAGGTAGGGGTTGTCCTGTTGTGGTGTCCATGTGCTTTGCTGAAGCCTTTGTTAAATTCTGGAGTTGCACATGCCTATATAAATATATATATATACACACATACATATTTATGAGTGTATGTATGCATGTGTATGTTGCTGTGCATGTAATAAACCCCTCACCTTACCTGGATAAAATGCTTCCCTGGGATGCAGGGCAGGGGTTAGCAGACAACACATTAATTTGGGGGGCATGGTGGGCCAGGACAGCCCAGTAACTTGGCTAGCGAGCAATATCTCTACCCAAAACTGGCAGGGCCTTTTTTACAGAAGGGCTGCGTCAGAAATCAAAACCCATCCAGGCCTCAGTGTGGGTGCTCCTGAGGGGCAAGCGGCCGCCCCACTGCCTGGTGCTGCCTGCTCACCTCCCTGCCTGCACCCACCTGGGTTTCCCAGAGCACCCCAAGGCACCCAGCCCTTCATCCATCCATCTGCCTGCCCGGTGGCTACTCGCCCCTCCCGCAGGCTCCCCTCTTGGATATTTCTTTCAATAACATTATTCCTGTAGTACCAGCCCCATATTACTCTATTGCCTATCTCCAGTAATTAGCAAGGCAATTTTAGATCTGGCCAGCTTTGCTGCTTGTGCCTTTTACCCAATTGCCATGGTACTACATCACACACAGCCGCAGGACCCCCCCTCGCCAGGAGGTCACCACACCAGTGTGATGAAAAGCAATGCGCGCTGGCTGACTATTGATTTGCAATATACTTGGCCCAGATTGATGGCAGCGAGTGCCCAGCCTTGCTTAGGAACCCACACATGTCTCCCAGGGGCTACACAGGGTCTGCATCCCTCCCAGACATGATGTATGTGCCCGCTCTATCAGCCTCTTCACCCCGACCCTAATCAGACCCAGGGGCAGGTGGCAGTCGCCCCCCCTCGCCACCTTATTTTATAATAACCATGTCTCAGTATAAAGATTTCATTAGAAAATCGATCCCTACATGCATAGCTCATTGTTAAGTGCATCGAGCCCTTCACCCCTTTTTCTCCCAGCTTGAATTCACCGATACTACCGTTCCACGAAGGGAGCATCATCACAGGAGGCACAAAGCTGAAGGGCTGGGCAGCCAGGGCACTGGTGAGGCTGGAACCACTGAACGATTAAAACTCACTCCCTACTTTCTTTTTCCCAGCAAGGAATGTATGGGGACGCGGTGCCCTCACCGGCAGGACAAGCTCATGGGCACAGCTGAGCCCTGCTGCAGCCGTGCCACAGGGCAGCGTGGGGGCAGTTGAGAAGGGAAGGGGTTACCTGGAGGGATGAAAGTTGATGGGGGGATACATGTCCTCCAGGGAGAAGGGGTGGCTGAGCCCAGTGGGATTCTGCAGGGCACTGGTGTTTCGGTAGTGCTGGTGGTGGGACGGAGTTGGTGCTGTGCACCCCGTCTCCATCCTTTTAGGCTTCCCCTGGAAAAGGGATGTCACATCCACCTCTGTGTCCCACAGGCATCAAATGCGGGGGGGTGCTCTCAGCACCCTCTGGCAATTTCTCCAGCCCCAACTTCCCGGGGCCGTACCCCTATGAGACAGAGTGCACGTGGCTGATCGTGGTGGCCGAAGGCTCCTCTGTCCTGCTCTCCTTCCGCCACTTTGAGCTGGAGTACCACGCCGCCTGCGCCTACGACTACCTCCAGGTCTACAACGGGGCTGCCCGGGACCGGGGCAACCTCCTGGGCACCTTCTGTGGCCGCAGCCCCCCACCACCCTTCGCCTCCGCCTGGCACGTCATGGCTGTCGTCTTCCGCTCCGACCGCCACGTGGCCAAGCGTGGCTTTGCTGCTGCGTACCAGAAAGGTAGTGTGGAGGGAGGTTGGTGGTGGAGCATCTGTCTGTCACTGCTCCCCCACCATCCTTATCATCTGTGCCTCCTTGCAGATGCCTGTGGCGGGCAGCTCACGGGGCTGTCTGGGGAGATCACCAGCCCCCGTTACCCTGAGAGCTACCCCAACGACGCTGAGTGCCGCTGGAGCATCGGGGGGGCCGCCAGTGGTGGGCCACCCACCCC
>NW_009260594.1:1613517-1614980 GCF_000687185.1 Egretta garzetta | reverse complement strand
TCTCCTCTGCCCCACCCCTCCTTGTCCTCTTCAAGTCGGACTTCAACATTGGCGGCAGGGGCTTCAAGGCCCATTTCTACTCTGGTGCGGGGGCCTTGGGATGGTGGGATGGTGGGAAGGATGTGGGGACGGGTCCCCGGGCTGGTGGTGGTGATGCTCTCCCTCCCGCAGCAACATGAGGAGATGATAGCAGAGGGGAGCTCTTTGGGGAGAGCTCATGAGATGATGGTGCAAAGTGTAAACCGCCACACAATGCAAATGGCATCGTTGTGGCTATCCCAGGCCCTGAGCTGTCTTTCTCTGCAGCAAGACCCGCCCTTCTCCCTTGCTCGTGCCATTCCCTGGGGATATGGATTTTCCCCATCTGCTCTTGTAGGACTTTGGCCACCTTGGGCATTGCGATCCCCCAAAACTGATGGGTGTCCATCAGCCAAATGCAAGGCTGGGGAGTAGTGAGGTGGGGGGCAGAGCATGCTTTAGCAATAAAACAAGTGATTGCTCAGCTGCCAGCTTGTCCACACCCAGGGGGCTTCAGGTTTGCTTTCATTTTTTCCTTTGCCCTTTTTCCCTGAGCAGGTGAGTGCCAGGAGGTATTCACTACCATCAAAGGGAATTTCTCCAGCCCTCGGTACCCCAACTTCTACCCCAACAACCTCAACTGCCAGTGGAGCATCCAGCTGCCCCCGGGCTACCGGGTCAAGGTCTTCTTCTTGGACATGGAGCTGGAGGGCCGGAGCAGCCTGACAGGCAGCTGCGACTACGACCACCTGGCTGCCTTCTGCAGAGAACGGGTCCCTGCTGGGGCGGTGGTGCGGGCGGGAGTCACCAGAACCTGTCACGTCCCACCGCAACCAGCTGCTGCTGGTCCTCCACACCGACCGCAACACGGCCAAGAAGGGCTTCTCCATCGCCTATGTGGGGGGTAAGGTCTCACTTGGGTGCTCCACAGTGCTTTATTTCCATCAGGACATGCCCAAGACCATGTAATTCCCGGACGGACCGTGTGGTGAAGATACCCATCTGCAGGAGCAGAGCACGTGGCTCTTTAGGGATAGGGTGGAGAATATGCGGTGGGTGAGCTCCTGCTCTCAGAGGGTGCGAGGTTCACATGCTCCACATCGTGTTTAGAGTTCAGGAGATGCTTTCCAGCTTCTCCTCCCCACATCTCTGCTGCTGCCATGCTCCTGCTCCTCTCTCAGGGTGTGAAGGAGAGAAAACCCAGGAGGTTTTTAGGGGACTGAAGGCCCAGGGGAGGTGACCAACTCAAGCATCACAATCCTGTTCCCTGCTCCCCAGGATGCTCTGGCCCCACCAACATGGGGCTGAGCAGGCAGGCATAAACCGTGTCCTCTCCTCCACTGGCAGCAACATCGGAGGGGCAGGACCCCCAGGTTACAATGCTCCCAAATCCGCCTGGCCAGCCCTGCCTGGCACCTCCCTGCCACCGGTGTGGCCCGCCTCCT
>NW_009260594.1:1602917-1612903 GCF_000687185.1 Egretta garzetta | reverse complement strand
CCGCCACACAATGCAAATGGCATCGTTGTGGCTATCCCAGGCCCTGAGCTGTCTTTCTCTGCAGCAAGACCCGCCCTTCTCCCTTGCTCGTGCCATTCCCTGGGGATATGGATTTTCCCCATCTGCTCTTGTAGGACTTTGGCCACCTTGGGCATTGCGATCCCCCAAAACTGATGGGTGTCCATCAGCCAAACGCAAGGCTGGGGAGTAGTGAGGTGGGGGGCAGAGCATGCTTTAGCAATAAAACAAGTGATTGCTCAGCTGCCAGCTTGTCCACACCCAGGGGGCTTCAGGTTTGCTTTCATTTTTTCCTTTGCCCTTTTTCCCTGAGCAGGTGAGTGCCAGGAGGTATTCACTACCATCAAAGGGAATTTCTCCAGCCCTCGGTACCCCAACTTCTACCCCAACAACCTCAACTGCCAGTGGAGCATCCAGCTGCCCCCGGGCTACCGGGTCAAGGTCTTCTTCTTGGACATGGAGCTGGAGGGCCGGAGCAGCCTGACAGGCAGCTGCGACTACGACCACCCGGCTGCCTTC
Source organism: Egretta garzetta (assembly GCF_000687185.1). Taxonomy (NCBI): domain Eukaryota; kingdom Metazoa; phylum Chordata; class Aves; order Pelecaniformes; family Ardeidae; genus Egretta; species Egretta garzetta. The sequence goes on along the minus strand of NW_009260594.1, from coordinate 1,612,366 downwards.
GATGGCGGTGCAGAGAACGGGTCCCTGCTGGGGCGGTGGTGCGGGCGGGAGTCACCAGAACCTGTCACGTCCCACCGCAACCAGCTGCTGCTGGTCCTCCACACCGACCGCAACACGGCCAAGAAGGGCTTCTCCATCGCCTATGTGGGGGGTAAGGTCTCACTTGGGTGCTCCACAGTGCTTCATTTCCATCAGGACATGCCCAAGACCATGTAATTCCCGGAAGGACCGTGTGGTGAAGATACCCATCTGCAGGAGCAGAGCACGTGGCTCTTTAGGGATAGGGTGGAGAATATGCGGTGGGTGAGCTCCTGCTCTCAGAGGGTGCGAGGTTCACATGCTCCACATCGTGTTTAGAGTTCAGGAGATGCTTTCCAGCTTCTCCTCCCCACATCTCTGCTGCTGCCATGCTCCTGCTCCTCTCTCAGGGTGTGAAGGAGAGAAAACCCAGGAGGTTTTTAGGGGACTGAAGGCCCAGGGGAGGTGACCAACTCAAGCATCACAATCCTGTTCCCTGCTCCCCAGGATGCTCTGGCCCCACCAACATGGGGCTGAGCAGGCAGGCATAAACCGTGTCCTCTCCTCCACTGGCAGCAACATCGGAGGGGCAGGACCCCCAGGTTACAATGCTCCCAAATCCGCCTGGCCAGCCCTGCCTGGCACCTCCCTGCCACCGGTGTGGCCCGTCTCCTAGCCGGTGCATCCGCAGCTGGCGGGAGGAGAGGTGTGTAACCTTCCTTGTGTATTTGCCAACCTTTGCACCTCAAATGCCAGCAAATTTATGGCGTTTGTTGTATTTCAAGATAATTACATCTGGGCTGACCTGTGTGTCAGGGATGATTCAGGCAGGGGCAGCCTTGCCGGCAGGCTGGAGCCAGAGCAGGACCGCTGGCCCTGGGTTTACAAGCTTTTATCGCTCAGCAGCAAAATCATTCTTTATTTCTAGTGTAAAAGAAGGGATGTGGGGGTATGTGGATCTAGGAATCAGAGACAGGGTAGAGTTTTGTCCTGAGACTCTGCAGCCTCTGGAGGGACATCTCATAGGGCTTTAGTGTGCACAGCAGGTCTGTCCCCGTCCTTGACCTCCTTATTTCTTACTGGTTTACAGCAGCGTGCAGGGAGAGAAATCTTGGCCTCAGTGTGTCATGGAGAAACCCAATTCCTGTCGGAGGAGCTTGCAGTCAGATAGATGGGATGCTAGCTGAAGAGCGGGGGGAAGCCCCATCACAGAGGGGGATGTGACTTCTCCCAGCTGCCCAGGGTGCCTGCATTCCCTGGTACACGCTGCTGGACGTATGTTGGGGGAGGACAAAAGTTTGGACACGAAACCGAGCCTCCCTCTGTAAAGCTAAGGCTGCCTGCTATGTTTGCCCGGCGATTTGGGCGTCTGCTTGCAATTAGCAGCCTGCGTGGCACATCCAACTACCAGCACTCCGCCAGGAGTCCGGCTGCTCTCCCTGGGAGGCACTGGCCTCTCCCTGCCGCCGGCCTCCTCGGGAGCCCTCGGTGGCAAAGGGGCACCTCAGCCTCTACATCCACACCCACAGTGCTTCAGCCATGCAGATGTATTCCTTTTGAGCCCACGAAAGGGCATGACTTGGACTGGGCATGTATGATTTATGGCCATTTGAACGAAAGCCTTCACGGCAGGAGAGAGGATCCATTTTCTCTTCCTCCTCCTCCTCCTCTTGATCTAATGCACTTTAGTTATTTGGTAAATCTTCTAATGGTTTTATAATGCACTAAGTGAAGCAAAGTGACACTATTTTTTTGTATTGATTTTATTGCATCTTACCAGTTTCATAAGGCCAAGATTCAGAGGGAGCTGGAATAATTCAATAATTCATACTGCCCAAGTGGTTGGTTCAAGCTGAGCAAGGATTAATTTTAAAGAGGGGGGCATTTTTCTCCCTGCTCCTTTCCCTGCATGGATGCTTCCTGCATCCAGAGGGGTCAAATACGGTGCCAGAGTGAGAGTGATGGAAAGGGGTTCCTCATTGCCCCGTTCCTCTTCTTGGCATCAACAGCAGCTCCCTCCATGCACTGTCTGCCAGCTCTCCATCAAAAATAATGTTCTGGGGGTGGTGGAGGGCTAACGATGCTTGGGACAGGACCTGGGCTGGGCCACCCCCAGGAGGATGCCCCAGGGCCAGGGGCCCAGCCCACCCTTTCCCACGGACGATGTGGCAGCCACACAGCAGCATCACTCCAGGGCAGGCAGGCGTGGGGTCCCCCGGAGATGCGTCTCCTCCATTTCGTCACTCTAAGAGCCTCTCCTGCAGTGTGTAAGGGAGTTCTGTGCCCATGGCAAGCCATCAGCAAAGCTCTCATGGGCTAATCCTGGGCAACAGCTCAAATGTTTTGCTGGCTTTGCAATGATGGAAAGTGGCTGCTCTCACAGGGTTAATGCTTCCTTGCCTATGTCAGTGACAGTGTGAGGATGTCCCTTGTAATTGCACTCATCCGATAGGGTTGGTGGTGGTGTCTCTCCACAGGGCAGAAAGCAGGGCAGTGCCTGGGAGCCAACCGCATCTGACCTTGGCATGGGGCAAGGCTAAAATATTGATATATAAAATAATGCTTTCTCCATTTTGGGTGTAGCTCCTTTTTGCCTGAAAACTCCTCTCATCAGGTGAGTCCTGTGGCAGCAAGGCCAGGTACTGTGAGATGCATGGCAAAGTCATGAGGCCGATGTCCCTGCTACTCCTGGTGCTGTCGGTTGCTTGCTTTGTGTGTGATGGGGACAGCAAGCTTTGAAAACAGCTGTGGCTCTGCACTGGGCTACTGCAGTCATGGCAGCCTCCAGAAATGCCCTCCTGATGGACCTTCACATGTACCTTGTTTTCTGCCCTGACAGTTGTGCCCATGAACGTCAGCTGCACCCGGACAGACTTCCACATCCAGATCCCCATGCAGTCTCTGGCCCAGCTGGAGAGGAAAAGGATTTATTTGGGGACGCCCTCCTGTGCAGCCCAGGTGGTTGGCAGGAACTTTAAAATACACACCAGGTTTGACACCTGTGGCACCGAATCCCAGGTAAGCAGTCAGCAAACCTTGCTTTAAAGCAAGCTGAGTAGATGGTTTGCCCTGTGCTGGTTGTACCAGCTGCAGAGAGGAGTTCCCAGTCCCTCTCCCATCTTCTCAGCAGAGGCTGGTCTGATTTGTGGCCAGCTGCCCTCCAAACCCCTGTGAAAACCAGCTGTACAAAGCCCTGACGAGCCGTGACCCTTGTCTTGCAGAAACGCAACAACACATCCATCATCGTCAGCACTCTCTACATCGATTTTTCAGTGGGCGACCAGGAGGACATCCACCAATACGAGGTGCAGTGTGAGCCAAAGAGGAAGGAAGCCTCAGTGACCCTCATCGCTGGCCCTGACCCATCCAGGCTCAGCCAGGCAGAAAACCTGGTAGATGCCCAACAGCGGGATGGGGGAGTGATGGACGCCCGTGAAATCAAGAGCCAGGACACCAGTGACATTGTCTTCATCAGCATCTGCATCCTGGCTGGGCTCCTCATGGTCATCGCAGTGGTGGGACTCGTGCTTCTGTAGAATGCTGCTCCCCAAACCTGCAATGCCAGTCCTGCTTGGGGTGGAAATGCCCCCAAAACCCACCCTCATCCCAGGTCGAGCACTAACATAGCTGCTCAAATGGAGACACAGTTCCCAGGCCCTGAAACAGAGCCTGAACCCAACCTCCACCTCCTCCCAATGCCTGAAAAATCTGGGCAATAGGCAGCCGTTTCCCTTCCCAATTTGTTTTCTTCTGTCTCAATCTGTCCATTTGGCTCAGGAATGCAATTCTTGCGCCTCGTAACTCTTCCCGCACCTGCTTCAATTTGTTTTCCCTCTGGTGCTGCTGCTTTCGGGAAAGTAACGTTGTTTGCCGATGGCTGCAAATCATCCTGTCAATTATTTCTAGCTGAATTCTTGAAGGTACAAACCATCCCCAAATATAGTCATATTCCCAACAAATATTTCCCATGCTCCCGCCTGTGCTCAGGGGGGTACTGCAGAGCTGTGTTATAGGTATCTCCACTTGGCAAGTATAGATGTAGCTCATGTAGATGCTTCCAGGCGGTGTTTCTGGATGTCCGTGGGCGATGTGATGAGACACATTTGCCAGGTGCCCTGGGGCTCCTCGTTTGATCTTCACATGCCGTCTAACTCACCTGAGCGCTTCAGCCTCCAGCAGCTGCAGGGAAGGAGAACGATCACTCTTCTCTGTGTTCTCCTCCTCTCCAGCATGCCCAGGTGTCCACGACTGTGAGGTTCGTACTGATGTCACTCCCAGAGTCTGAAACCATGGCCAGAGGTTTTGGTAACCCTTTAAAGATGGCCTCAGCAGGAGGGGCTGGCTCCCCTGGGACTGGCAGGGTTTTTGCTGCCAACCTCAGTGACACCAGACCTCCACCCTTGGTCCTTGAAGAAGGTGAGCTCAGCAGCCGAGAGCATGAAAATAGGAGTCCTGTGGTCATCTGTATCTCCAGAAAGCTTGGATTCCTCCCCAGGAGCCCTGATACTACCGACTGCTGGATGGCCAAATAACCCCCGCCTGCCTCTTGTGCCGTACCAACGCAAAGGAAATTCCCTTTCGGCATCGCACAGGGGGTGGCTATCACAGAGCAGCCTGTGTTTGTCCTGGCATGGGTCAGAGCCAGTGCGTGGTCAGGCCAATCTGAAATCTCTCTGCAGAAGCAGGGTGGATGCAGCCCTGGGAGCCTGGCGTAGGGGCCACCCACCCCAGCCTGTGTAAAACACACTTTGGTGCAGGGAGAGATCTTAAAATGTCTAAATGTGGTCATTCAAGGGCAAAAAAATTGAAATTCAGGACAGTGGGTAATCCGGGAGCCCTTTTTTTGGTAGCGCTACCTCCCAAGGGGAATCCGCCCAAAGGAGGGTACCGGCTGTTCCTGTGGCAGCATCGCACTGCACAGCAAACTCCTCCACTTCTGCATCCACCTGCGGGATTTTAACAGGGGCCAACAGGACAGTCCCGTAGCTGAAAGGCTTTCCTGACCGATGTCCTGCTTCCCACACCCGCTGGGACCACTCCGTACCTGCTGGTGAGCATCAGGGAAAGCAGCAGTAAAGGAAAGGATGGTGATCAAGTGGCTTTTCCTCCTGGTTTGCACCAGCCCATGGATGCCTAAGAGGGTGTCCGGGGAGGGACATGCCTCCCAACGAGGAGCCTTCATTACCAGAGCCCTGGTTGGTTCAGTGTTTGTTGGTGCAACACGTCGGCAATGTGAGACTTCTGAGTGAAATATTTGCCAGCATTGTTAAGCTCCGTCAAGGCAATGCTTTGAGAGTGTGTTGTGTACATAGACGAGAAACAAGGCCAGACTCCCCTCCTGCCTGCAAAGCCTTGATACCAGTTAATTGCTAGGTATATAAAACTGTCAGCTTGAGATGATAGTTACAAGATTTGACAACTGAAGGAACTTAAAGATATAATTAACCTTCCTGGCAGCCCAGATTTTGCTGAAACAGGTGAAGGCTGCAGCCCTCTCGTGCCTGGCAGGGAGCCTGCAGCACCATCCAGCCTCCCGCCCACAGGACAGGCACCTCTGAGCCCTGCCAGAGCCTCCAGCACCCTGCGATTTGCCAGGAAAAAGGCTTTTCTGGGTAGCTGTTGGTGGTGCACCCAAATAAGGAGTCTGGTCCGGTCCCAGAGTCCGGCAGCAATATGGGCCGCTGCAGCACTCGCCCCAGGGGGGGTTTCCATCTCCAGCTCTGGACCAAAGCCACCTGAGCATTCCAAGGTGCAGCACTTGCCTGCATGTATCCGTCGGGATGCAGGACTGGTGCTGCAGGAGCAGCTCTGCTCCCCTGAGCCAAGGGGTTCCCCAGCACTCCCGGCCCTGCCGGCGTTATCCAGGGGCTCATGGCCAGGGCAATTAACAGGGCTTGAAGCCACCATAAGAGCACGGGGCAGAGCGAGGCTGTGTAGCCACTCAAGCCAGTCATCCCCCTTGGAGCCAGGAAAGCCTCCCGTGCTCATCGAGCACCGGCCCCAACCTGCTCCCAGATGGTTTATCCCACTTGCTTCCGCACCCCTGCTCCCCAAATTGCCCGGTAGCTTCCCCAGCTCCTTCCCCCCCACCATGTCTGGGTGTCCCCTTCCCCAGCACCCTTTTCTAAGGGGCTGGTGGCAGCCCAGGAGCATGATACTGCTGGCAGAGACCTGGTCCCAAAGCAGAGCAGCCCCAGCATCCCACACAGGTGCACACAAAGTCCTGGCAGCACCGATGGCACATCCCCATCCTTGTCCCTGTCACAACCAGGACAAAAGCCCCTTGTAGCTGTCACCCTCCCAGCTTCAGGTGATCTTTCCCCATCAATGGGGCTCAGCACAGGGCGCTTTGTGCTCACCCAGCTCCCGAGTGTGACAGGGAGTGGCTGTGTTCTCTGCTCCAGGGCTGGGGCTCACCGGGCTCTCCCAGAGCCATCCCTTGCCTTCCCACGGCCCAGCCAGCCCCTGCCTCCAGCCAGCTGTGACAGGGACACCCGGCACGGAGGGGGCTCAGGGAGGCTCTGTCTCATTTGTCACCACAAGAAGCAATGCAATGCAAAACGAGTGGGAGCTGCAGAGAGAGCTAATGGAAAAGAGCCAGGAGGAGAAAGGAGAGGTGTAACTGGGGGATGGAGCTATTCAGGCCTTGCAAATTAATTTTAATAAGAAGTCTGTGTTCATAGGATCTCCTCCATGCAACCAAAGTTCCCCAGAAGTGGACTAAATGACACCTCTGTGGCCCAGAGGGTTTCCCTGCCACCACCCACACTGCTGCTGAGCATGGCCATGGCATGGACCGGAGCAGGGGGGGCACCCGCAGCAGTTCTCCTTCAGCGTCCGTCTGTCCTTGTCCCTGCGAGTCAAGACCCCAGCAGCATGGGAGGTCACACTGGGACAGCTGAGAGGGGAGAAGATCCCCGGTGAGCGGGTGCAAAGTCCCCTGGCTGGGCACTGCCCCGGCTGGGGAGGGAGCCCAGCCAGGGAGGGGCCAGGGCAATGCCACAGCCTGGAGAGAGGGACTGCCTGGGTCATTTTGTGAAACAACCCCTTTTTCTCATGTAAAAGCCACTCAGATGAGTTGCAAACAGATATCAGGAATCCATCACCAGGTTTCCTTCACCTCCACCATGCCCATGGTCCTCATGCATCAAGCCTCAGTTTCCCTCGCTGGTGTTTGCCCAGCACTTCCCGAGCAGGCGGGGAGAGCGGCGAACGTGGGCAGCGCTCCCATTACTCATCTGATTATTTATTTAGACCTTGATGATTTGATTGCACCAAGCTGAATGCAGCCACTCCATCTCTTGGCTTTGCTTATGGACATGGAGTCGCATCCCTCCAGAGCAGACAAAGGCTTTGCTGTTCTGCGGGAGGGAGAGCCTCCGTTATCTCTCTGAGAGCGCCTGCATGCAAATCTGATGAAGAACGATCGTTGAAAATCGTAGGTCATAGAAAACAGGACTGGAAGAGCCCCCAGGAGATTGGTTGTTTTATTCCTCTCCTTCCCTGGGGGAATCGCTTCTAACAGAGAGAAGCTGGGCTAAAATGTCCTAAAAATCCCAGCCATGTTCTCCGTGTTTTCTCTGTTTAGCAGGAAGGTTTTCCTAATGTGTCACACGGGTAGGATGTGCTATGGGGGATGTGCTGATGGGCTTTGTGCTTTTGTGCTGCTGCCTTGGGCAAGTGCAATGGTGGTGGAAGTGCCTCAAAATGGGCACCGCTGCCTGCTCAGGACCCTGCTCCCCTGCCCAGAGGCATGGGGCCAGCCCTGGAGTGCTGGGCAGGACAAGGCATCTAACTGGGGCTCCACATGAGCACATGGTGTCATGATCCACAACACAAGGGTCTGGCAGCCTTGGAAAATCCCACTTGCACCTGGAGCAAGCCCATTCAGGTGCAGGTGGTCATACCCACGAGCAGCCTGGAGGAGCCCCACGGTGGGAGGGCTCTGCAGAGGATGCAAACTGGACACAGCTGTGGCCAGGCTTGCACAGAGTCTCTGATGCTCCCAAAGCTGTGGGCAGGTTAGGCACTGTGGGGCTGGGCAGGAGGGTGGTGTAGGCAGGGTGCCAGCTTGTCTGGACTGGTATTGTTGCTTTCCAGCCCCCTGGAGCCACCTGGCGCAAGGGAGGCGAGAGGCTGAGCAGCACTGCAGATGGGTGAGCACTGGGGATTGCTCGGGGCTGGGTGACCCCTCGGTGGCTATGCTGGAGCCCCCCAGGGACGCTGGGTCTGTCTGTGCAGTGAGGGGTAGAGCTTGGGACTCTCCGGATGCTTGTGTGCAGCTGCCTGGCTGCACATACAACATGTTGGGCTGCTGGTGTGGGGAGGGGGACGGGGCCTCGGCCTCTCTGGCTGCAGCGCTGTAATTAAGGGGTGGGTGCTTGACTTCTCACACGAGCTCAGCACACCAGGTTGGCCCTGCTCCTGCAGGCAGATGGATGCTGCAGGTCAGGGGCTGCTGGAGCAGGAGCTGGCTGAGGGGCTTTTCCTTTCCAAAGCAATGATTCAGCCGTGACAGGTAGCTTGGGTCCCCCTCCTTCCAGGAATGCTTTATAGACCCCAGGTTTCCATGCTTGGAAAAAACAAAGGATGTCTCAATGCTTTCTTAAGCGGAAGTGTTGCATGCTCCGTTTGCTTGAGATTTATGTGTCCCAAGGGTCACAGTGAGGTTCTGCTGACTCATGTCTTTCTCTTAAAATGAAAATAAAATGGCCAGTGTGTTACCTTGGTGGCTGCAGAAAGAAAAAGCTTCCTGAGGACCAGCTGGGTGCTCACCCCTTACCAGGAAACTACCCTTTGGTGGTTTATTGTGTGTAATACTCAACAAAGTTTTTTGCGGTCATGCCAGTGGTGCCTGAGGTGGGAAGGGGAGCTGGGGCTGGGGCTGGCCCCACTGCCATGGGGTGTATGCTCTTCCTGCGGGCGCTGGCAGTCCCCAGGTTTGTGCTGGCCAGGACGTTCCACTCACTCCAGAAGCCATTCCCCTCCGTGCTCTTGCAGGGAACCATCAGGACGTAGGTGATGTCTGGCCTCACTCACATCATAGAAGTGGTAGCTGGTCTGGTCCCCTAAATGCAAGTCGTGCTGAGAAAGAGGAGGGGAAGTGTATTTAAATGACTCTTGCAGGTCTCTTCCAGTGATTTCTTCCCTCTCCTCCTATTCCTCTGCTCAGAGAGTTATTTGTGTATTCTCAGTTCTTATACTCAAGACCCACAGTCTGGGACAGGGGTGCAGAGAACTGGCATGATTGTAACACCCAGGGAGCCAGTGCTGGAGCTGAACCCCACATCTCTGAGCAGTGCTGGTGGTGTTCAGCATTGCACTCCCTCTGTGGGCACGAACCCTGCTGCTTCAGTGAATAGTTTGGGTTTTTTTTTCCTTCTTCCCAAACCTACCCTGTGGCTGGGAGCATGCCCTATGTCCTCCATCCT
>NW_009260594.1:1602183-1602803 GCF_000687185.1 Egretta garzetta | reverse complement strand
GAATGAGGCTGAATGGGTTTCCCTAATCCATTCTCCCACTCCAAACCTTCATACTCTCCTCAAATGGGCCTTTATGGTTAATTTAATAGTAATGGGCCCTGGGGTGACAGCAAGGGCAGTTTGTGGGCTTGCACCAGGAGCAGCTTTGCTCCCTCTCTTTTTCCCTGTCCCCAGGATAGGGACTGTAACTTCTGCAAAAGGGGCAGATGGGGACAGAAACTCTATCGGCCATCTCAGCAAAACCTGCCGGGTGGGTGCATGTGCCTCCAGCCCTGCTTGCAGGGGATCCCTGGGCTGCAAAACTGGGACTTGTTTTGGTTCCCCAAAGGGGATTATTTTTTTCTAGATCTGGAGGAAGCGTCTGTTTGTTCCTACACAGGAGCGTATAAAAGCCAAAGCACAAGTAGGATTCCAGGTACTTTCCTACTCTGGCTGAGCCCATGGTCTGGGCAGGTTGCTTTTGCTTGCATCTCAGTATGTAAAATGGCAAAGAAGCTTTGGAGAGTCAAGACAGGGGAGCAGTAGAAAGCCCTGAAGTTATTTTCTTGAGCTGTGTGGCTTTCAGACCTTGCTCCTGGGATTCTTTCCTTCCCCGCCAGTGACTCATGCCCCGCCTTCAG
>NW_009260594.1:1590578-1602047 GCF_000687185.1 Egretta garzetta | reverse complement strand
GGTGGCTAGCCCTACCTGCTTGGGGGGCCCTGCCAGCCTGCCGTGGGGGTATCTCCACCTTGGGGATCCAGGTACATGTCGGAGATCCCAGCTGTGGTGGCACGGATGAGGAGGCAGTAGTCAAGCAGCCCTGCCATCAACATAATGGATCATGCATATGGACAATTAAAAATGCAGTGATGGCATTTACTGGGATTTGTTTTCCCAGCTTATTTTAAACTCCGTTTCCTGGCCATCATGGCCCCAGGGACAGCGAGGTCTTCCTCCCCTGCCTGTGGGGGTTTTGGCATGCAGAGGCTGAACGGGATATTTGCTCTGTGATGCATGGGAGAGTTTACAGCTGGATTTTGAGCTTCCAGCCGTACCCCTGCAGTGGGTTCAGGGGGTGCAGATTTGACCCTGCCTCTACTCTCACTCTGCGCATTGCAGCCCTCCTCCTTTCCATCCAGGACAGGAGTGCAGTGTTTGCAATGTGAAAATTTCAGCTTAATCAAAATATTGGCCACAGCAGAAATGGTTTTGGCTTTTTTTTTTTTTTTTTGCCATTGGGGCTGGCTGTGCTAGAGGAACAGAGTTTGTCCATTATAGGAGCACCCTTTATAGGGAGATAACTGCTTGCTATACAATAATATATAATTAGCAAGGATTATCCCATAATCTAGTCTAATTGACAGAGACCATGGATGCTGTTCAGTGGACTTCCAGCAGAAGAATTAGAGCATCATTAATTGCAATGTAACCCTGGCACAGTCTTCCCTTTTCTGAGTCCTGTGACATGACAGAGTCCATTCGTGCCTCAGTTTCCCCTCCTGTGAAATGCCAGTACATCTGCCTGAACTGGGGGAGGAATTTATCCTGCAGTATCCGCACCTGTGCAGATGTATGTTTAAACAAACGCAGGAGGGCTTTCCAGCCCTTGTGGTATCCTCCACAGCATGATGTCTGCTCTGGGAGGGCTCGCTCATTAGCATTAAAAACACTTTAAAAGTGCTGCAGCCAGTTAAAGCAGCAAGGGAGATTCAGTGCTTCTGGTGCTGTGCACTGCATGGAGGAGCAAGGGTTTGCTGGCTGCAGCCAGCCCTGCTGGGGAACTCCCCGATGTGTTTCCCTTCCTCTACCTCTTCTTTTCTGCTTTCCTCTGTCCCTCCTCTGCTCCAGCCCCCAATTTCTGTTCCATCTTATGCTCCTGCCCCATGGTGTGCTAGCATACCCTGCGAAGGAAGTTCCTGGAGCCTACTTCAAATGATCAGGGCTTCAAGAGAGATCTGTAGCTGCTCCTTGCCCTAACATCTCTTAATCCGGGGCCAGCCTAGGAAACCCTTCATATTACAGGTCTGCCAGGGAAGCAAATGAGATCTAAAAGTTTGGGTTCTTTGTGGAGAAACCTTTGAAGAGCCTCTTAAAAGATGAAAAAGGGTGAGCTGCTGCGCACTCTTTTTTCTGAAGGACAGGGAGTGTCTTGTCTACTCTGTCTTCTTTTGCCCAAGTAATTTGCAGCAGGACAAAGCTCTCCTTAGCCGTGCCTGCTGATGGGGAACAGAGCAAGCTGTCACCTGGTGCCTTCCCAAACTTGCTCTTCAGAAGCCAGGGTCAGAAGTCAGCTCTGGCAGGGGTGAATTCCCCCTCCATCCCTCCCGGTGCTGCCCCAAGCCCACCCTGTATTCCCCAACACCAGCAGCACAGGCAGGGGAGGCAAACAGGAGATGTCACCTCCAGAAGGTGCTTCCCTCCTCTCTTTGCTGGGTGCAGCAGGTCTCTATAGGTACTCTTTCACTGAAAGAAATCTGTGGGCTGGGCTTAATCTGGTAAGAAAAGGGAAAAAAGAAGATTTTTTTCTCCAGATTGGGTAGCTTCTTGATTTAATGTTTCCCCTGTAAAAAGGGAACCAGCTATTTCAAAGGCACCATGCCAGAGAAACCCAGCACAAGGGAGCCACCGCTCAGACCTTTCATCCTCCCTTTTAATCTAAAAGGGTTTCCCCAGCGTGAAGACAGGAGCTTGTGGAGAGTCCCTGCCTTTGTAATGTGTCTTACCAGTACCCTGTGGCTGGTCTGCACTGCACAGCGGCTGCCAAGTAAAACCAGAGGAGAAAGAGCAGAATTTAGCAGAAATGCATGCCTGGACCAGCGAGGCCAAACTTTAGGATGCATGAGGCGCCCCTTCTTTCCCCATGTGTAACCCATGTGGTGGGGAACCCAAGCTGGTGAGGGTCCTTTAGGACCCCCTGTGAGTGGGTTTGCCACAGGCAAACTATAGCAGATCAGAAGTTTCAGAGCCTTAGGAGTGAGGTACTCCGTAGGGTTCAGGTGTCTGTGCCCTTCCAGACCCTCTATTTCAAGGGATTTCCAGAGGTCACACAGACTACAGCTAGCGCAGAACGGCTCACAGCTCTGGTCTCCCCACAGGCTGCCCCTGGGGAGGGAAGGAAGAATGGGCTGTGCTCGGTGTTGGCTGGAGGAGCAGCAAACTGCTTCCTAGGCATATGACTAGGCATAAATAAATGCAGTTGTGTAGGTGAGATTGCTCCAAGGGGGCAATCTGGTCTTTATAGCATAATTAAAAACTTGATTACTGCCAGGTATTGAGTATCCTGTTGTCACATTCAGCGTTGCTCTTTGGGAAAATGAAGCCCTATTTTGGCCTACTGCTTTTTTCTTCTCTATTTTGTCTTCCTTCCCCACCTTCCTTTCTGTTTTTACCCTTAAACCATTCCCTTGTTTTCTGCATTTCATCCTGTGCTGCAGGTCTAACCCTCAGGGATCTTTTCCAGTTCCTCCAGACAGTCAGTTTTATGCAAAGCTGGGTCTGTGAATCTTCAGCCCAAATGATACTGCCAGCTTTAACATCAAGTTGCAAGAGCTGGACCCAGAGCTATATGCTTAGGTCCCTTCACGAAGAAAAAAAAAAAAGTAGGGCAAAAAAATTAGCCATAAAATAGAGGAAATTCATAGCAGAATTTTCTCCTGGTGTGCAGTAACTCGACATCCCTGAAATGATTTCCCAAAAGAAAAATATTTGGTGTGTACTGAGAATGAAGTTAAAAAAAGAAAAATCTTCTCTGCAATGTGTACCTTAAAGAGCTGAAGGTATCCAAAGCAGATCAAACTAACAAACAAAAAAATATCTCTTCCCTTAAGGCTGCTCTAAAAATGAAGGTGTTGGGGACCAGGAGAGGGCATGGTAAAGTCACCTGGGAAGAGATGAGCCTGGCAGAGCTTTGCTTATGTCCCAAAACAGAGTCTGATGGCAAAGGACAGACTGAGCTTGTAGTTTGTGTGGCACAGAAGAGCTCACATGCACCCCTGAGTTCTTCCACACTGTCTGCGTGCTTGGGGAGGCGCTGGCTGTCCCACATTAACCCCAGCTGATGTTTGGACAGCCTCTAAGATTACAGCGAGCAGATCCCAGGCAGGCCTGCTGACAGCAGCTGGTATCTCTTTCAGCTTGCACCACTTCAGAAGGGATGCACAAAGGATGAGCTGCGGACAGGTTTTAGTTCTTTTTTTTTTTTCTAAATACACCTTGAGGACAAGGCTGGCATTCCCCACCATCTCCCCATTCCTCCACACACTGCAAATAACACAGGGGTACTCTGGGCCTGGCAGGTCCTTCTTCATATCTACGCTGCCCTTGCTTTTAAATTTTACAGTGTTGTGTCATGAGTGGTGGCATCCCTTCCATGGGACTGTTTACTAATAAGAGGGAAAAGAATCATCCGCATCACTTTCCCCTCTCTCAGTTGGCTCCCAGGAGTAAACTGCAAAAGCAAGAGTGGATCCCGCCGAGTTGCTGTTTTCAGAGTAGAATTGCCATCGCTACAGAGCAGTTTCAGACAGCAATTGTCCTCAGTTGCTACCCACACTGTGCATCACAATTTGGGTGATTCCTAGACCTGCCTTGCAAGCCAATGCACAGCACAGTGTAAACTGTCCAAAGTTTAGATAAGCCAAAGTTCTCTGACAGTATCTGGCATATATGGGAAACTTCTCTGGCCTGGCTTTCATTAGAAACAGAAGTTCCTCATTTTCAGGATTTTTGCTTCTCGCCTATTTCCTAAATAGAGAAAACACAGCCCAGCACCAGGAAAAGAAAGCTGAAAATAAATACTGCAGGTCTCAACATCCCAGCTCTGGAAGCAAAACCTAGGTCATTCACTGATCCTGAAGCCCTTCCATGATAGTCCAGGATATGTGAATTCAATTACAGCTGTGCAGTTTGAAGTTATTTAAGTGGGAAATGGAGCTGATTACTTGTAAGAAATAAATTGAGGGTTTTCACATCTCTTGCTACAGCCCGGTCAACAAGCGTTAAGCCTTTATTGATGTATTATCTGTGTAGTCACCACCCAAATATCCACCAGTTTGTCTCCTACTGTCTCCAACACACCTAACCTTGACTTTCTGCAGATGAAATGTCTGTACGCCAGAGCATCGCTGTTTTCAGAAAAGCCAGCTGTACAGAAAAAAAATGGTCTTGCACTGGTGCAAGCAAACACAACAGGATTTAGATGTTCTTATGGGAACCTGCAATTATCTAATGAAATTTAGGGAATTCAACACCTTAGGCAACTTTCGAGTGTCTCTTTAGCTTTTACTGTCCAGAGAAGAAAAAAGTATTTAGCAGGTCCACATAATGACACTCAGTCCTGCTTTAGGATGAAGACTAATTCATAGTTTTCCCACTCCATTATTTGTCCTTATGTGACTCTTCTGAAATTCTCGTGCCAACCACAGCTGATTAAAAGACACTTCCTGATGGTATATTAGACTTCGGTTCCCATGACTATGAATAGGCAGGTTTCACTCATCCCCCTATTTGGTCCTCTCTACCCTGATAACTCGGAAAATGGTTTGTGAGCAGTCCCTTGTGTATGTACACACACACAGAACAGAGAGCACTTTATCACCTACCAGTAGAAAAACACTGCCTGTCACAGCTTTAATAATAGCTTATGGAGAACAAGGTGACTTGTGGCACTAAAGAAATCAGAGCAAATATGAGAGGTAAGATTTCCAGTTTTTAATAACTAGAAGGAATTAAAACAATAGTTTGTCACTTAAATTTGTTTACACAGTCATCCTAAGTCGTGTTCCTTTTGGAGGAAAAGAGCCTTTAAAATGAGTATCTTGCTTATAACCTAATTTTATTTAGAAAATTCATTTCAAGTTTTTTTCACGTTACAGTGAGAACAAGCACCACATTTAAATCATGAGAGAGGTAAGGAAGTCTGAGTGAGCTGCCCATTAAAAAGCAGAGACATTAGATAGCACCTATATACTCTGGGGCATTTTGATTTTCACCCCAGGACTTTAGAAAATGCCCACAACTGCAGGATGACTGAGCCTACGTAATGGTGGATAGCAAGTTATGGAAACCCATTTTGCATCCAACCCTGGAATGCAGCAAAGGGAAATCACCTGGCTTGGCAAAACAGCTAGCTCTTGCCCACAGGCAGGGCCTGGCTGCAGCAGATGTGGCTGATTTAGGGTTAACTAGAGTTTGCAGTTACCCACTAGGAATCTCCCCCCATGGACCAATTACCCTGAATTCCCAGTATTTCCTACCAGCAGAGCACAGAGCTGCTCCTTTATGTTATTCAGCTGATTACACCTGAAGATCCACATCAGGGATGGAGCTAAACGGAGGTATGACAAACAGGCAGAAGTGAGAAACAGGTGAGTCAGCAAGGATGGGTTTGTAGCAGGAAAATATACAGCAGAGTAGAAGAAACTTTTCTTGCCCCAAGCCCACAGGGATTTCTACCGAGTCAGATTTACAGCACCACTTTCATCATTAGTAGTTCTTGCCTTCAGCAGCCCTGTTCATAGAGTGGTGCCAAGTGAGTCACACTGTGAGCACTTCTGCACTCCCCTCACGGTAGAAAGGGCTCCCAGTTCCACAGAGATGTAGGCACATGAAGTTCTCACTCACGATCAAGCACGACACCTCACTTTTTATGGCTCTGTACAAATGCAGGGACAGTGAGCGTGCCAGTCTTGACTTCTGCTCGGATTTCAGGTTTGTGCTTTAATGAGAAGACAAGAGCTCGCACCATTCTGCGATACGGTGCACTAATGAGACGGGAAGAGAGATGAAAAGCTTCTCGCTCAATATTTTCAGCCAGTGGGTGATCAATCTGAAAACAGCAAAGTTTAAAATTAGATCTTTACATTTAATAAGGAGACCAACTGATTGAAATTGGAGTTTGGTGCTTTTCAGTGTTACTTCATTAATCAGCTTAGATTCAAGGAAATCTACTTCCCATCACAAGTGTAACAGGAAGAGCAATTTAATTCCACCCTAGCAATTAAGGAACAAGGCAACATGGTCAGTAGCAGGGAACATAACCACATCTCCAGCTGGGTGGCAGTACTTTGCCACCACAACAGGAAACTAATCTGCAACTAGCTTTGGGTATCAAGCTCAACTGCAATTATAAGCTATGTTGTACTGTCTCCATAAAGCTCACTTTTGATCTTGCTGATATAAGATACCTTGGATACTATTTTAAACTTCATTCCAACAGCAACTTTAAGACATGCCAAACACTTGGCAACTCTGCCTGGTGCTATAAAGGGAAATGTGGGCTCTCTGTGTGTAGAAGGAGGTGTAATTAAGAATGCAGAAAGGGATTTGCTAAATGTTAATTATGTAGCTATTGCTTCAACATGTGCCAAACCCTGTAATTTAGCACAGCTTAGAAAAAAATCCCCCACCCATCAAGAAATGGTTTTAATTTCACTTCTACCTTTTGTGATAGGGAATCTCCCATGCTTTGCATGCAGGAGATTCCAGAGTGTCAAGCAGTAGTCCTTTGCCTACTCTGTTTTTGCTACCCATCAGTAAATTGCTGCTCTGCTGGGCAGCACTAGAAGCCCCTTGAATCCATTCAGCCCTTCTCCTTTTGTCAGCCTCCCCTGTATACACTGTTCACCTGCTGCTGTAAGCCAGAAGGGTAGTTCTCCTTGCCATGCTTTCAGATGAGTCCTGTTCAGAGGGGATTCTGCTTTACCCAATACTACTTGTTTTAGGGTGGTACCATAGCCTTTATGTTCCATATGTTCAGGCTTTCCTACCAGTCTTATTACCAGGAATAGATGCGCTTTCCAAGAACTAAGCCTGACCCAGTGGCCTGGCAAAGGTGAGCTCCCAGCTTTCTGATGCATTCCCATAGCAAACCATCCTTTTGTACTGCCTCAGTCCAGATGGACTTGAAGTTGGGAGAGGTTGTTCTCACAGTTAGCAAACACGTAGCTTTGAAACTCTTGAGTGCTTATCACTTGACTTGCCATTTAAACGATAATTAATGAATAAATTAAAAAGGATAATTATTATGGCATTTCATAGACCAAGCAAACTAGTCATTAAGTCTTACAGCAAAGCCCTGTTCATTTACTTAAAGATACCTGAGGGATCTGGTATTTATCACCGCTTTATATACTGTCAACCTTGCCTCTCTGTTTTTGCAATAGATTTAAATTTACAAATGTTTAATTACTTAAATATGAAACACCCAAAATGTCCCAGTGTTGCTTTCACTGCTGTTAAGTAGTGGGAAAAACTTTACATTATATTATCTTCCTCCTTCTCTTTACAGCCCAACTGCAGTAGATACACAACTATTCTGTTGACTGGTTATGTAAACGAGAGCAAATACCTCACATACAATTAGCATGTTTACTTGATTAACAACCAAAAAACAAAATTGTCTACCTTGAAAACAAAGCTACTTATAAGTAGGGATGTGCAGCAAATCACTGAAAATAGGAACAGATCATCTGGTCCTGTCCCCCCTCTGCAGGCAGGACCAGCTTTACACTAGCTATGGCTGAAAAAGGTTTGTTTAACTTGTTCCTACAAGAAGTAACTCTTTGAGCCAAAGGCAAATGGATCTGAACGCTACCTCTAGATTCAGGGCTTCACAAAGCAGCTTCCGCGCGTTCTTTCTGAAAGCCTCAGTCTTGGGATCGCTCCTGACCTCTATTGAGGGCTTGTTTGAATGGTCTTTGATGAAAGTTCGCCACTCCGTGTAAATATCTTTGGCGAGGCTGGCCACATCGTGATCTGAATGTTTGCGCATCTTATTCACTGTGTGACCTGGAAAACAGCAACAGCTCCTTCAAGCTTTGGTAGGTGGACAAAATATAATGGACGCCAGTGAAATCATCTTGGTGCTAAAGCAGCCACATTTTTAATTCAGGCAATGTCAGCAAAACAACCAGAGCACTGAGACAAATATAAATGTAAAATTATTAGGGATGAAGCCTGAAGTTCTCACTCCTTGACTTCTGCAGTGATTTTTGCCAGAGCAAGTGTCCTGGTTTTGGCTGGGATAGAGTTAGTTTTCTTCCTAGTAGCTGACACAGTGCTGTGTTTTGGATTTAGTATGAGAAGACTGCTGATAACACACTGATGTTTTAGTTGTCGCTAAGTAGTGCTTAGACCAGTCAAGGACTTTTTCAGCTTCCCAAGCTCTGCCAGGTGCACAAGAAGCTGGGAGGGGGCACAGCCAGGACAGTTGACCCCAACTGGTCGAAGAAGTATTCCATACCATATGATGTCATACTCAGTATATAAACTGGAGGGGGAGGGGGGGGGAGTTGGCCCAGGGGCAGCAATTGCTGCTTGGGAACAGGCTGGGAATTGGTCAGCAGGTGGTGAGCAATTGCATTGTGCCTCACTTGTTTTGTATCCTGTATATTCTATTATATATTATTATTATCATCAACATCATCTTCCTTTGCTGTTTTATTAAACTATCTTTATTTCAACCCACAGGCTTTACTTTTTTTCCGATTCTCTCCCCCATCCCACTGAGGGGCAGGGGGAGCAAGCGAGGGGCTGTGTGTGTGCTGTTCAGCTGCCTGCTGGGTTAAACCACAACTGCAAGTAGCAAGAAATTGACCCATACATGTGAAAATTAACTCTACGTTAATTTTCTACACAGATACTTGATCTGGTGAAAGTTTGTAAGACTGGCCTACAAAGAATGCTGATTTTAAAGTGAAAACCCCTGTAAGGAAGCAGACGTTGCTGGTGATGGCTATAGCATTTTAACACGCAAACATCACGGTGACTCCAAACAGAATCTTTCCAATAGACAAGGCCTGCAAAGAGGGTTTCCTCCGAGAGGAGACAAAAGGGACCTTCTTCCAGCAGGGTATTTCTCTCTGACCACTAGCGCTGTTGGCCAGGAGATGTCACTGTTAGGCTTTGGTGGCTCTTCCAGCCCAGCCGCATTCAGGAACAAAAATCTCAGGAAAAGCCTCAATAAGCTGAACATGGGAAATGAAATGACAATTCAGAAGTAAGGGGAAAAGGGCAGATCACATATCCTTTTCTAAGGCTAGGGGGACTCTTTTAATAGAGAGCCAGTGGCTCTAATGCCAAACAAAGGCCAGCACGAACTGTCCCTCACTCCAGGATGCTCTCCATAGACAGGAAAGGCAGGGACCATGTGGCCTCACATTATCCCTCCTCCAAGTGCTATGGAAAAGAGCCAGACATAGGGCTGTGTCATTGCAGGGAGCTGCCCGTCTGCTGGGGTTTTGTCAGTGGGAGGATGCAGTAAGCAGTTCTGGGCCAATCTTAGAAGAATTTCTCATATGTTCAGAGGATTCAGCCAGGTCAAATAGATGAGCCATGTCTTGGATGGCAAGAGAATACTCTGCCATGTCCCTGACAGACAGCAGGAGAAGGAATAACACACACAGGTGCCCCAGAAGAGCTCTTCAAAAATTTGATCACAGAAGGGTTGATGCAGTATTTGGTAATAAGCAGGCAACCTGGCAGGAATTAGAGGATAGCTGACTTTTTCAGTACAAGCTCTGAAAACTGCAGGCTGGATATCAACAATTTTTTATTGGCAGCTACACTCGTTTCTTAAAAAGCTTGCAAGCTATTCTCTTTTGTACTGACAAGCCAAGAAGACACAAGACAGCCTAATATTCGCAGCCTAGATCAGACAAGATGTACCTATTTTTGTTGAAAGTAACACTTCTTTGGAAGGTATTTTCTTCTTCAGCTCCTCCAAAGCTTCAATCAGATTCTCTTTCGGTTGCCCAGGAAGCTCAAGCATCGACTTCCATCGTTTTATGTCTTCCACAACCACAACTCTCTGGAAAAGAGAAAAGCCATTAGGAAAGCAGAATATTCTTATTATAAATAAGGACACTGCCTTCATCTCAGCTAATGGGGCTGTTATCAACGTATGAATTATTGATTATAACATGAGGCAGAGCAGAGAATACATGATGGCTCGGAATGATGGGTACTTCCTTGAGATTAGCACCCTGCTGCAAATCAAGACAGAAGTAACTAGAACACAAAGTGAGATGCTTAACCTTGGTCTGCCAAACTTCGGGCACATAACGGCAAATGACTGCTAGAAGTGTTTTGAACTTAGTAAGTCCATTGTATAAATGTCTCAACAGAAAAAGGGAAAAGAGAGATGCAGCTAATTATCTTTAGCAGCCTGGCAGAATTTGAATCCTGCTCAGATTGGCTTTAAATTTAAAATGACAACAGCAGAGAGAGAAACAAAGCATTAGGGAGCATGAACACAAACTCAAGTACACTGGCTGTTTGCACAATGGTTTTCATCCAAACCATTTTTGCCACAGAAATTGACAGGACAGGCTGCACACAGTGCAAGTCTTGTATTTCAGATGTCAGGCATCTTGCAAAGATTCAGCAATGGTCAGACAGCTGGGGCACTTTACGTGCCATTCTTTTGCTTTTTGCCTTACATTAATAAGCTCTTTGGTGCAGCAAATGTCTTCCTGTTCTGTTTCTACAAACAGGTGGCAAAGAAGGGCTCAGCTCTCATGCAGGACCACCATGCAGCCAACAGAAGGGCTCTCCTTGCTGGGGAGAGAAGTGAGCTGGCTGGCAGTCTTGAAGCTGGTGCTGCCAGCTGGCTGAATTTGAACTGTACGCCCAACCTGACCCTACACCACACCAAACAGGCAGGAAGGACCCGCGTTATAATCCACCTCAGTTTAGGAAACCCCTTCCAATTCAGCAGAGCCCTCTGTTACCTCTTTCTAACTTCATTTCCCTAACGCACCCACCCCACTCTCAGTGAGGATGCGACCTCAATGCTGCAAAGGTTTTGGTGAAGAACTGGAACCACAGGTGAATCTCTATGCAGGCATGGAGTGACTGCTGTGAAGGCGTACTGGGATTAACACCTTCCCCATCTTCCCGGATCACAAAGGACATCAGCTTGGGTTTAATTTACAAAACGTTCCTCCCTCTGTCACCCTGTGCTGCTCGGCTCCATGCAGAGGCAGGATGGCGGCCTGGTGAAGCACTGACACCCCTTCTTCTGTCCGAGGCGCCTCAGGGCCAGCCTGGCTCCTCCTGGGTGCTCCTGCCACCCTTGCACACAGCCTCTGGGTGACAGCGCGGTCCCGCCCCAGCGCAAGGCCCGGGAAGGCCTCACCTCGTGCCCTCGAAGGCAGCGGG
>NW_009260594.1:1570289-1590068 GCF_000687185.1 Egretta garzetta | reverse complement strand
TCTGGGCTGGGAGCCCTTCTCGAGGCCTGTCCCCGTGCATGTTTTGTCAAGCAGTGTTGGACGTGTCTTTTAAGTAAACATGACCATGAAGGAAGAGTATGCTTGCAGCGCTCAGGTGCAGTCAGCAGCCTGCTGCTGTTCTCCTGTGGCGTCTCTCATCTGGCATAGGTTTTTCTTCCTCTCAAAGTAGGGAATGCAGTGGCCTCTCTAAAGATAGATACTTCATTTTGAAAATAGGTGGTTAGGCTGCAGCTTGCCAAAGAAATGCCGCTTTCAAAGGATAGCTTTGTTAGTGCTGGGTACTTCTGTGGGTTTGGGAGGATTTGCTGCATTTTTTTAACTCCTGCTCCTAAAGAGGCAGCTGTAATTTGTCTTGGGCTGTTCCATATTTTTGGGCACTAAAACAGTGCTGCGTCCCTGGCAGGCCAAAGATCC
Organism: Egretta garzetta; assembly: GCF_000687185.1. Taxonomy (NCBI): domain Eukaryota; kingdom Metazoa; phylum Chordata; class Aves; order Pelecaniformes; family Ardeidae; genus Egretta; species Egretta garzetta. The sequence goes on along the minus strand of NW_009260594.1, from coordinate 1,589,633 downwards.
TGAGTCAGGGCACTAGCGTGACACTTGGATATTGAAAGATTAAGCATAAATGATGATAAACGAGTAGCTTGTCAGAACCGACAAACTGTGTTTTGATTCACTGGCATAGAATTGTTTTCATCTCATGATAAAATACTGCAATAGCGTCTACTGGGAATCTAATTTCATACTCCAGAGTTTGCTGTTGGTTCAAAGCTTTGTAAACCTTTAACTACTGGTTTGAATTTGGAAAATCTATTGGCAAAAGTCTCATCTTTCCTTGTTCTTTCTTGACAGTATACTTCATTATCAGCTGCAGCTATGTAGCAGGTTGAACTAAATTATGGGAGTTCTTACCCCGTCTTTGAGATTTCACAGGAGGACAGTGGACAAATGGGGACAGTGACAATGTTAGGTAATAGGGCTTTGCTTTCATGTGAAACTTAAATTGGATTTTGTGACTCTAGCTGGTACTGATATCTCCACAGAGGGAAGTAACAGAGTTTTGTGGAATACAGGTAAACTTACATCTGTGCTTATGGCATGTTTTGGTGCCTTTGTGTGATGATAGTGAGGAGAAACAACTAAACCTGAGATGTTAGGACTAAACATTATGCTAATATATTTCTGTACTGTTTTGGCACAATGGTCTTGCCTCTGTTAAAGGACTCTTTTTCAAGTTCAGGGAAATCTGATAATTCTGTGATTTTTACTGTACTTTTAAATTCTTTGTTGTGTGGTGTTGGAGCTGTCAAATAATACACCAATCTCTTCATTTACATTTAGTTTTTGTCACAAAACTACCAGTTGAATTGAAGGAAATAGTTTCAGTTGTCATTGGAAAGTAAGACAAGCTTCATTGAGACTTCCATGGAAGACTGCCATAGAAATCTGTCTGCTAAAGCTAATTCTGTCAGGATATCAAGTTACAGGACGTATTTTCTGCAACAGCATAACTATTTTAGCCACCTTGCCAGTGTTGTTAGATGTAAGTTTTAATTTACGTTCACAGTTTGCTCCCTTTGTGCCTTTAAAGCATATGAACTTGCACTCTTGGAGATGAACAATGGCCAATTAATTTATGATAGGTTATACAGAAGGTGTGGTATGTTTGTTTCTTGTTAAGTTAATGCAGAGTCCGTTTTCCACCTGTACAGCAACTGGCTGCAGTCATTTGGGGTGGTTACGTGGTTAGTGGTGTTGATGGGTCTGATTCATGACAGGGTGTGATCATAAGTAGGAGTGCTCACGTAATGGAGGCTGTCTTTAGTTCTGCAATGTGAAAAGCATTACATGCAGAAAGTGCATGTCCATCCCTTTGGTATTGTGGACAGAAGAAATAATAGGTGTAGGTTTTCTATATTTGCATAATTTTAATAGTTGCAGTGAGGAAGCACTTTTCCCCTCCAGTTCAATATAATAAATAAAAATGTGTGTTTGTGGAACTGGTTTGGCAAGTACCAGTACCCTGGCTAACTGCTTTAGTACATCAGAAGATAAACTCTTATTTTGACATTCTGTTTTATTTCAGATTAGCGCCTGGTAGATACATTGTAATATGCTGTGAAAATGAGTCTCTCTCTTCTTTTTTTTTTTTTTTTGTCCTCTCTGGTTGGGTTCTCCTGTTTAATTCCTGAGATCGAAGGCTATCTATTCTTTGTAGGGTTAAATGCCAGTAAATCTTCTACAGCCGTATCTCTTATTTTTAAAAGCAACACCTTTTAAGAAAATGCTGTGCAACTTTGCTTGTGAGCTGTAGGACTGGAATTACAAAATAGAATTTGCTGTTCCAGGTCTGCCCCGCCACAGAATGAAGAGCTCCGTTTGAAATAAAGCAATAGTTATACTACAGTGTTAAAGAAATACAGTTTGTTTTTATTCCAGATGATCCAGAGTGTCAAGTTTAGCTTATAGAGCTTCCAAAAAAAAGAATTGTTTGTTTTCTGCCAATTTATTGTTGAGTGGAGGGATGCAAGCCTTTTCTTGTGCCTTCCCAGGAAGAGGAACTGTACGCGTGCCAGCGAGGCTGCAGACTGTTTTCCATTTGTCAGTTTGTGGACGATGGCATTGATTTGAATCGAACCAAACTGGAATGCGACTCTGGTAAGACTTCAGTACCCCTTCAACGTCCTGTAATGAGGAGATATAACAGAGGCAAGAGCAGGAACATCTGAAAGGGTGTTGTTAAATTGGTGGGATTACTTCAGTTGCTTTCTGGCTTTAACAACTTCTTAAAGTTTATGTACAGGATATAAAAAAAAAATCTTAGGGAAAGGTTGTCTGTTCTCTGTGGGTTTCTCCTTACCTGATCCTTAGTGTTGCTGTTTTCTTGAATTTCTTAAGTATCATCAGTCTCTGTAAATAAATTAGGAATACTTCATTTTACTGTAAACACATTGTCATAGAAGACGCAATATGACTGGGAAAAAATATCTAGTCAAATCAACACTTTTCCTTTAATAATTCCATGCAACAATCAGTCCCATTTACAATTCCTGACAAACTTATATATAGAAGTGAATTGTTCAGGCGGAGTAAGAATACAGATCTTAATGCGCTGTCTGCCTCGTAGCTTGTGGTCTAGGCTACATCCTGAGGTTTACCTACAGCTAAACTCTTGGGAATTAGGCACATGTTTTGTCTGAAATAGGCCATTAAATACTTGTGACTAATTCTCTCAGATTGTCTATGTTAGAGCAAAAATTTCATAGTGAAGGTGAAATATGTGGTGTATAGGCTAATCAGTATTGTTCTGGAATTGCATAGAACTTTCATCCAATAATATTGAGGCAGATGATTCACAGTTTTGTTCAGAGATTAAGTGGGACATAACCACCCAAAGCAGGAAAGCTAGGAGCTCTCCGTCTATATTTCCAATATAATTAGAGCACCAAGCCAGCACTCAAAGGAGGCTTTTACCCTCTCAGTAGCTCATAAAAACAAGAAGGCTAGTGGCTAGCCCAGAAAGCTGATGGAAAGTACACAAGTAGAAAGCTTGACATGCAAAGATGTTAATGTGATACAAAACTGCATTAAATACTCTAGAAATGGGTTAATGCTCTAGTCTGTCATACACTGTGAATAGCTGTGATACAGCATGTCAATCTAGTTGTCAAACCACACATGAAAGAGTGCCATAAAAAAAGAGTAATGTGGCAATAGACCACATGTAGAGGTAATTGAACAGTTGCTTACTTTCTGGTTTAACTCTTCTTTCTGAGGCTGTTGTCTTTTGCTGGCTTATGTTCTGTAATCTGTTACACTGGTTGGTGCCCTGACTAAGTATTCCGTGCTTGGCAAGATATGTCTTGGCTGATCTGCTCAATTCTGTTTCCTGATACTTCTTTCTGCCTACAAACACTAGTTTGGTGGCAGTTTTACCACAGAATTGCTGTTCAGGTGCTATGAGCCGCATACTTAAATGTTTAGCTGCTGGTGCCATGCTGTTCTTAGCCTTTATGATGGTCCATTTGTTCCTGTAGAAAACTGGAAGAGCTACTGTCCTCTGTGTTGCTACTTGTTTTGAGTCTTTAGTTCACGTAGTACTACAAAATTGTCCACCTAAGCTTCAGTGTTTTGGGGAAGAGCTATGCCCATGTATTGTCTGCCCGATATCTCCAAGGGCAGAATAATTTAAATTATTCTCTCTGAATAATTTAGATTTCTTGGTCTTTATGGTCTCTAGTGAACAATTAATAGAAGCTTTCTGTAGAACAATGTTGGCTTTGTTTTTCGTTAAAAAAATACTCCATAATACTTTCAGTGCAGTTTCTGTATTCCTCACACGAGCAGGAAAATGCTTCTTTAGTTTTCCTGTGATACCGTGACTTCTGTTGTTACCTCTAAGGGATTTAACGGAGTGATAGTCCCTCTGATCTTTTTAGGCTTCCGACTGTTCTCTGAGGTAAAAACTTGTATTTTACATGGTATGTAGAGGAAAAATGATAGTGGTAGTTGGAGAATCAATGAAAACTTGCATCCCCAAGTTTGTCAAGGGTAACATTTCTGATCAGTTGCTCTGATTGCATTCAGATTTCGACTACCTCATCTGTCTAAGCTCCAATTCCTTAACCTTCGTTAGACCTCAGAGCGAATGCTACCCTTGGAGTGACTGCCGTATCTTTCCCTGCAAATGGGATTGTCAGTCTTTTAACTCGTGCTTTGTTTCTGATCCAACTTATACTGAAAATGTTTTCTGAACTAAAATGCAGAATTTGTCTTCTCATTTGGGGAACTTCTTCCTTGCAGCCTGTACTGAAGCATACTCCCAATCTGATGAACAATATGCTTGCCATCTTGGATGCCAGAATCAATTGCCATTTGCTGAGTTAAGGCAAGAGCAAGTAAGTAGATGACATGTTTTTCAAATACCACCTACTTGTTTTCTGTTCAGTGTGTCTTCTCTTTTTTTATATTTCTTCAAAAGGAAGATAAATCTTCCTAAGGACTGAAATCTAGACATGGGGCATGGGGTGAGCAAGACCATGATTTCTATTTTTTTCATATAAAAACAAATGGAAAACCAGTTAATGTTACTTTTGCAGTTAATGTCCCTGATGCCAAGAATTCATCTCCTCTTTCCTCTTACACTGGTGAGATCATTCTGGAGTGACATGATGGATTCAGCTCAGAGCTTCATAACATCCTCATGGACTTTCTACCTTCAAGCAGATGATGGCAAAATTGTCATATTCCAGGTGCTTGCCTTCTTTTGTTGAGATTAAGGTGTCCTGGGTGCTAAATGTTTAACTCTGCTCCTTCCAGTCACATAAAAGACTGGAGCACTATCAGAAGTTTTTAGGTTTTTATAGTATTTCACTGCCAGGGCAGGGGGCGGGGGCAATCAAACTTGCGTAATTGGTGCATATCTTAAGGTTAACTTCTGTATTAGTTCTGAAAGTGTAAATGATTATGATCAGTGGAAGCCTGCTAGCAGGATCTCCTAACTCCTTATTTTGTTTCAGTCAAAGCCAGAAGTACAGTATGTTCCACAGCTTGATCAAGAAACTGGAGATACAAGAGGATCCTTGTCACTGAGTAAAACAGCCTGTAAGTTGTTCTTTGTGCTTTGGAAGAGCAAATACAAATGTTTCCTGTCATAAAAAAAAAAAAAAAAAAAAAAAAAAAAAAAAAAAATTGCAGGTGGCACATGAAGGCAGATTTTTAGAAAGCTGAAATACAATTGTTTGCCATGTAGACTGCACTATGTACACTTAGCAAAGTATGTGGTGGAAACTAAGCTCTGCTGGAAATAGAAACATGCAAGCTAGGGCCATTTTAAAAGCTTCCTTTTATGTTCTCTGTATAGGCAAACTGTGTGGCGTTTGGGACGTCTCTTTTATTGCTTTCCTGACAGCTGTTTCTGCTGTTGTATTTCAGCAGACCTACGCCCAGGAAGTTCACAGACATACCGAGGACTTTTTGAAGAGCAAGAAAATGACAGCTTTTTCAAGTGTATTTCCATGTATGTGTATTCTAGAATGTCCGTACCTAGTAAGGAGGATAATGGCATTTGCTCTGTGTGTGTGGGGGCACTGTAGCAAGATCGCAAAGTGCTACAAGCCTGCTGGGTTCAGGGTGCATAGCAGTTAAAATCGTGTATCTGACTGTTATTGCTATTTTTCCATGCTGGCCCCATGTTATTTTCAGGCTATTCTGCCAACTTTGATTCTCCTTTCAATTTCAAGTGAACATCATATTGGTAATTTCCTACACGTTTTTTTGAGCATGTTCTGTGAACTATTTCATCAATACTGTGTTTTGCCTGTTGTTTAGCTCTGGGTATGTTTCAGGGCAAAGCACTTGTTTTGTATTTTGTTTTGGGATTATCTGATATGAAAGACACTGTTGTGTCTCATTTCCAGGCTGAAAATGCCCAGTATATCTTTATTAAAGCTTTGCTGAAGATGAGCATGTTGGTAGTTCTTTCCCTTAACCCTGATTGCTTTCTTCTTAAAAGTTTACACATGAAAGATCAGTGAATTGCACTGCAAATGTGTAACAGAAAAATCTGTTTTTAAAATTGTAAATGAGAGGATGCTTAGGGCTGAATAAACAGAATCCAGCAAGTCCTTTGTGTCTTCCAAGTCAGATACTGAATAGGCATTGGAGTACCCAGGAGTCTGAAGTGGGCCCTGTAGCTGGAAGAGCTAGTGAATCAGCAGCAAATGCAGTCAAAATTGAGCCGAACTTTTTAGAAGGGCCATTGTCTTGTATTCAGTGTATGAAATCTAGTAACATTCTTTTCATTTCAGAAATTCCAGTTGGATTTTAACCACTACGCTCGTCCTGTCAGTGTTGGTGCTGCTCTGGATTTGTTGCGCAACTGTAGCTACAGCTGTAGAGCAATATGTTCCATCTGAGGTAACTATTTTATAACTTACAATACTTTGAATTTATTAATTATATTACTTTTATGTTACAGCTGTCTAGAGACTAGGAAACATTGGGGGGGGAAGTTTAACTAGAGTGGGGTTTGGGTTTTGGTTTTTATTTTTATTTTGTGGATGTAGTTAGCAAATGACTTTTGTTATTTAAATGTTGATTTTATAGCTGAACAATTCTTGCTCATTCCTGTGGTTGATAGGTGCTTTGAGCCTTACTCAGGCAGCCCAGGGATGATGTCTTTTGGTTCGTAGTGCTCTCTTCTTGACAACCTTCAGATTACTCTTAAAAAAAAAAAAAAAAAAAAAAAAAAGGAGGCTGCTTCTAATTTCTCTGGGAATAAAGCTGTACTGAGGGTTGGGTGGTATAGGTGGAATCCAGTATGGGTTTAATCCAGGAGGATCAAAAGTGAGAACAGAAGCGACAGCCTATTATCGTTGAGCAGAGAGTCTGATCAGAGGGGAACTGGCTGAAGTAGCATCTCTAGTGCCCAGAGAGATCCCCGTACTTCTGGAACGAGCAAGGCTTACAGTATTTGCAAACTAAAGGAGCTGTTATGCAAGCACTGTATCTACTGTTGTTCTGGCAGACTTGGTATGTTTCTTCTGGACTCAAATCTAGTTCCAGCCATTAATTTCAGATGTTACAGAAAGCCTGGGTTAACTTGTGTTGAAGGGCTGCAGCCATCAGAACCAGCAATGTAGTTGCATAATGAAATGCGTTTTATTCACAGTACGGAGAGTCTTTGTCTTAAAGTGAATTGTTTAAATATTTCAGAAGCTGAGCATCTATGGAGATTTGGAATACATGAATGAACAAAAACTGAACAGATATCCATCCTCTGCACTTGTTGTGGTTAGATGCAAGACTGAGGAACATGAAGAAGCTGGACCTCTTCCTACAAAAGTCAATCTGGCTCAATCAGCAATTTAAATAAGTCTCCATTGGATCCAACAGACTAATTCTAACAGAGCTAGCAACTCCTGATTGCTTGTGGTGGTTCTTCAGATAAGAAGCTTAGCAGCCAGTCTTAAAATGCAAATAAAGTTACAGAATCAACAAATGTCACGGGATTTTGTTTTCAACTAGTAGTGAAGATTCAGACATCTTGAATTTATGTTTGTTTCCAGACATAATCACTTTTCACTGGTGTTTGCTATGTGTCTTTTTGCTTACAAAAGCTGTAAGCATGCTTTCCACAGTTCTGCCATGACACTTTCAAACTTACTTGTGTGTTCTAGGATGTAATGTATACATTCAGAGTTAGCTTTGTAAAGGTATAAGAAATTTTAAGTAGGCAGGAGATGCCTTTTTAGTGTTGCACTTTCTGTTGTAGTTAAGAGGAAATATTATAAAATTATCTGCTAATTTTTGTACTTGTTAATGTCCATGCACAAACAACTGTGTCTCCAAAAATAGAAATATATTTTTTCTACAGTGTGGCAATATCCAAGATGGAAAGCATTGGTGAGGTGCTGTAGGCTAGAACTCAGTTTGTGAAAGACGGAAACTTTGTTAAAACTTAGGGACATATCCCTTCACACAGAGAACATTACACTGTCAATTATTTTGTCAAACTTTAGCATTTAAGTCTTAATTTGCTTGTAAAGTTAGCGCCTGTGTTTTCTGAAGAAATTCTACTTTCTGTTCTTGATTAACTATTCCAGTCTTGTAACTTCATTTACAGAAACAAGTTGATTCCTGAGAAATGAGAACAGACAAATAAAATTGACTGTACAGAAAATGTTGACTATATAGCTTTTTGCTATGGTTAATTATTGACCACAAAGGCTTTCATACTGAATATAGTCTGTGGCATTCCTCTCATGGGTGATGTGACCTGATTTTGCTACATGATTTACTAACACAGCAACAAGGAACAATGTCTCTCTTATTTCTAATGTATTTTTTGCAGCTCTTGTCTTTGAGGTGATTACTACATGCTGGTTCCCATAGCCCTGGCCAGGTGGGGGTCTGTGATATATTTTAAGATCTCTGCAAGTGTTTGAAAGCTGGCTAGAATGCATGATCTCCAGCTCCTCATCATATTTTGTTGATTATACAAAGCTCTCCCCTTGAGGGTTTAAAAAAACCCAGAAAACCAAACAACCAAACCGCCAAACACTACCTCTTCAGGTTTTGAATTCTAGTGAGAACTTGTAGAGATTCTGGAGGATACAGTGATGTGTTCCCTCGCTGTTAAAACTGGTTCAATAGTCATTCCTAATTCGGCCATAACGCTGATGTCTGTGTAACTGCAGGGGCTGGAGCCTTGCGGGGGCCACAAGTCAGGGATGTGCATTAAGCGGCCTGTACGGTGCTGCTGCAAGCCCTAGCGGGCTTGCACTCCAGCGGGTTTTGAGCCAGTGAGGTTTATGAGCATTAGGCGATGTTTGTTTCAAGGAGGCTTGTATCACGGTGCAGGAATTACAATTTGAAATCTTAAATTAGTGCTAAATTCTTCAGTGGGACAACATGGTAGCCCAGAAGTTTGGGTGCCGGCAGCCATTGACAGGTACCTTTGCGTGTAAGTGGTGTTATTGCAAAGGCCTCAAGCGTGACTGTTGTGAAAACCGATGGTGTGGTGGGTTTGGAGTGCTGTTCGCTTGCACGACAGCAGGGGCGGGAAATCTGTCTGGCTGCAGCAGCGATTCGGTTGCAATGTGTGTTTCTGTTCACCTAGTGCAAACCGCAGTCAGTGTACAGCCCTGGTTTGGTGCAGAGTGCCAGCGTTGGGCTTTGAGCGGTATCAAATGTGATGTGTGCAACGGATGTTCAAAAATTACTTTGTAAATATGGGCTCTGCTTCAGTAATTGCTGCCTGTCTTCTCAGCACTCTGTTTTTCGGGACTGCCTTTCCAGAAGAGACTTCAGCAATCCCAGTTTTTCTAGCTGAATTACTAACATAGAAATGTTTTCAAGTCTGTTAAAGTGTTTTCCTTTCCTATTGCATGTGGTTGCAGAGGGAGTGTTACAGCTTCAGGAAAACATGGCTATTTGCCTGTTTCAAATGTGCACGGCACAGCCTCTTAGGTTGATGACTCGATTTTGCAAAACTTTCTCTTCCAAAATGTTTTGACTTTATTGCTTACATTCCTGGGTTTGAGTTAAACAAACAACTTCTGCTTCCGTTTGGTGTTCTCTCTGCCTGTGACAAAGGGAGCAGAAGTTTTACGCATTTTCATCTTTTGTTCATTGTTTAATGACATTTCAGCAAAGTGATCTGTGCAGTGGAGCCGGTGATTCAGCAATGTGCTGCTAGGTCACAGGAAACTCGGTGCCTGTGGCAATCTGTCACTTGGCGCTGCTGTTTCCAGAGTGAGCCAGAGCCTGGAGAATTTGTTAAATGTTGTACTTGCAAGCTCTTGTCAAAGTATCTTCCCTCAGTAAAATCAGATACGAGCTAGGCTGCAGTAATTGAACTGTTTCTCAAGATTTCTAATCTAAATGGACTATTTAAGCTATCTTGGCATTTGACTTTGCAAAATGGCTTGTCCCACTCATTTTTTTGTTAAATGCTTGACTTCCTGACATCTTCATTTTCAGAGGCTGCAATTTGGGTTTGATCTCTGCCCAAGACCACTGTTTAAATGAAGGGCCTTAAATTATTGAAATTGCAGGAGGGAAAGCATTTTATATTCTCTTTAGGCATGTGTTCAACTGAACTTGTATCAGATTTTAAATGGAATCGTCTTGACACAAATGAGGCAACCCTCTCAAGTGTGTGCAATTCACTGCTGGCAGAAATAGCCATGGTACATTTGGGGGGGTCTTGGGGGGAGCTTGAGGGGGGTTTTTTTAGGTGCTAGAATTAACAGTAGTGTCCTATCGTACTGGATATCTTAATCCGTGTTCCCTCTTCAGCTTCTCTGATCTTCAACAAAGATTTTTTTTTTCTTCAGAAGGGCTTGCTTGTGTTTGTTGCCTCGTTCTCATGAACTCATTTTTCTGAACCAGTGGTCTTTGATGTGGGGTAACTGTTCTAAAACTCAGCTGCCTGGTTGGCTACAGCTGGGCTTGATAATCTTGGTGCAGGGAACAGATTCTGGTAGATGTCTGGTGGTACGGGCATTTGCCTGTAAGTGTGGGTTTACTCTGCATTTTAAACGTTTTCAACATGGATTGTTCCGTGGGGTATGGATAGCTCGCCTGCTTGACCTGGCGCATACAGGGGACTCTTGGCAAACTCTCAGTCATCTAATAAGCTTTTTGAAGGCTCAAAATAGTCCTGTGTCAAGTCCGATTAGAAACTAGAACTTCCTCTTTAAAGATAAACATCCAGAATTTAAGATACACAGGTTTTAACCCTTAATCTGTCATTCTTCCATGTTGTAGCAGGTGCCCAGATTGCAGACTGTTTGCTACTTGGGGTTTGGTGTTTTCACCCAAAATTGCCCCTCAGAACAGGAGAGCTTTCTAGCACCAAGCTTAACAGTGGGAAGCTTCTGCTTTGGACAAACTGGTGTTGCCATGCCAAAGGAGGAGCTCCTAAAAGACTGTATTTAATTCTGGCTGGTCTGTGAACCGGTGAGCACGGCATTGGCAGATGCCCTTGTCAAGAAGCGTCTATTAACTGAGTGTTAATGCAGTCGAGAATGAGTTGCCTGCATGGGGATGGAGAGGGAAGTAGCCCTAATTGTTTCTCCATGTTGGGCTTTATTTGGTGCTTTGAATCGATTTGAGGCAACTGTCTCGGGGCCACCTTACAGGCGATGTAGCTGCCAGCATCTCCTCTGAAGCCCTGCTAAGCTAGTTTTGCTGGTGCTTGGAGAGGACCGGTCATCTGTGAGGTGGCAACAGCTTGGAGGCACATGAGTCCTATGGACCCTCTGCAAGCAAGAAGAACATGGACTCCTCAGACACTTTATGCCAGTGCTTTTTCTCCCACCTACCCCTGTGGCAAAGCTGCCTGCTCGTGACATTTTATCCTTGAAGCTGCAAAATTCCACTCTGTATGTGCTCTGCTGGGACCTACAGCCAGTTTAGAAAGCTGCAATCTATTTGTAGGCTTGTGTTATCTACAGGCTGAGCTGCTAAGACTTACTGCAAGCCTGGAAATTCAAGTATGCAAGTGAAAAAGAGAGGACCCTGGAGGATTTGCTATGCTTGTGCTTGTTGCCCAAGCAGGGTAGCTATTCCAGATAGTTGTATCCTGCACAGCTCTGCTGAGATCTGATCACCTTGCAGGGAGTCTGGGCTGATGCTGCTACGAGGTCAGCATGTCAGCTCTATCTTAGGAAGGAGGTGGGGAGAAAGGAGGCTTGCATGAAGGTGGTCAGACTCTTCCCTCAAGCTTTCATCATGAAGGAGGATTCTCCCTGACCGGCACCAGGATAAATGGTGTCGGCATTAGCTAGGGGTGAGCGTTCATCTTCCTAACTGGTGTCAGGAGTGGCAGTGGGGTTCTCTGCATCCAAAATGTCCTTTATGATTTGCCTAATGCCCTGTCGTGAAATCAAGGTGGAGCCAGGAGGAATGAGAAGCAAACCAGAAACCCCACTTCCAACCGGAGCCGGAGCACAGGCTCCCTGCTGCCTTCCCCGTCCTCTCCTGCTTGTGTGCCTGGGCAGCAGCACACTCCTTGCTTTCCTAACCTCTGTTGGGTTTTGTATCCTGGTAACATCGCTCCTGTTAGGTGCAGAAAACTCCCTGTGCTCCTTTGCACTGCTGCGAGGGCTGTAGCTCTGGGAAGCATGAACAAAACTCACCCCCAGGTACAGTCCTTCTCTTCAGGGAAAAAAACTTATATGCTGCTGTTTCCTAAAGTACCTGTGTTCTTGATAAGGTTGTTTGTCTGACCTATTTATCACTGGTTTTTTGAGTTTCTAGTGGTTTCTACTTAACCTAATTTGATACAAAAGGAAAGTATTGATATAAAGCGCTGGACTTGCATTAGTGTTTGTTTTACAAATGGGTACCTAAGATTTAAAAGGTGATCTGACTGATTGCTTTGTGAATTAAATCTGGGCCATGTTTCCACCGAGGCAATTTTTACTTTTATGTCAAAATAAAGGAATACATTATATATTGCTGGGTAAGATGGTACAAGAACTAGAAAGGCATACTTTGCGTGGTTAGTGCGTGCTGCTCCTGTAAACAGTCTTTTATTCCTTTCCTTCTAGAGAAATGGTGATGTAGCTACTTTTGATTCAACAAAGTCCTTCTCTGAAGAAAGAGGTAATGAATAAAATGTAGAGCTTAACATTTTTATTATTAAAGCATAACTCAATTGAAAATACCTACATCATGTAAAAATGCAACCAGTATTTATGGTCTGTTGAGACCGACTTTTTTTTTTTTCCCTCCCCTTCTGTGTAGTGAAACATCCAGACTATAATATTAATAAATGTAAGCTGTTCTTTGTTGGCCTGGAATTGGCAGTCTTATGGTGAAGTAGCACGATAGGTAATCCTTGTCTGTCAGAGAAAGGCTCGTGGTGAACTTGCTATAGGCTTTCTATCCGTTTTAATAACCAAACTTCAGAAATTTTGTCCATATTAAGAGGGAGAAGGTGAGATCAAACAAAATCAATAGCAAACCTGTAGATTGGGTTGCAACAACATTTCATCACTGCCATTATTTTATATTTGTGTCTGTTTGCAACTGTTGTGCTTTCTGGTCAAAGGTGTTGTCTTGTAGACACAGACATGCTGAAATTCACCACTTTTCTTTCATGCGGACATGTTCTGCGTTTGATTCCTGCTCAGGCGTGACGGAGGGGGTGGTTGCTGCAGCCAAGATCCCTTTGCTGTTGAGCAAAGGCCAAGCCTTCGCTTGCGTTTGTACAACACAACAGCTAAGTAAATATGAAGCACAGCTAAGACAACTTCTAACTTTTTGGTCAAAGCTCTTTAAGTTCAGAAATACCACAATCCGGTTAAACATGCAGGGTTGTCTGAAGTGACCAGTTACAAGTTTCTCAGATGAGCACATTGATTTTATTTTTTTTTCTGCTGGTCTGGAAATACGAAGGAATGCAAGAAAATACAATGTTGGCTTAGAGACAAAGCACTGGTGCTGCAGAGAGCCGAGATGAAGGCAGCTGATCGGCGTTGCTCGTGCATGCGCTGCTGTGTGTTGCAATGACTGTGGGTTTGGCCTTTAGCTTCTGGATTTGGTTTGCTTTACGTACGTGACTTCCTGAAAGTTGGAGTCCCTGAAAGGTTGCTGCCCTTTGTACCCTGGTGATGTCTTTGGGGAGGGAAAGGGCTGCTCTTCAGTCAGTTCTCACCATTCTGAGCTGATAATTCAGCCTCATTCTGTGGGAATGTTAAAGTCCTGGTTGGGGCAGAAAGCCTGAAGCACTGTAAAATGAATTTTTACCTCTTGAGGAGTTTTGGGCTCTGGGAGGGCACCTTTCCCAGCCTTACACTGACCTGCCCTGTATTTTTTCTGCTCCTGCCGTGAAAAGGGCATTGCTGTCCCATGGGGTCAGGCAGGGGCTTGGCCTTCTCCACCCTTCTGCATCAGAGTGCATTGGGTGAGCTCTGATGGAGACGCAGCACTTGCGCCTTTTGGTCCCAGTGCTCCACAACGATGGCACAGGCTCTTCCACACTGCAAGTAGCAAAATTCCCTATTTTCGGAGGTGTTTAACATTGGAGTTTGGTTATTAAAACTCTCCACATGCAGAGCCCCCAACACATCACCCCTGTGGCTCTGCATTGTTCCCCTCCAAAACACCCCAACCCCGCTCAGGCCTGCCGGGCCCTTCCTCACCTCTCGCTCTTGCCTCCCAACAGGCTGCTGCCAGCCACGCAGCGCCCACGTGGGCTGCACGCGGAGATGTGCCTGCATCTCTGCCACGGCACTGCTCGTCCTCGCTGCCGCCGTGGGCTTGGCGGTGGCACTGGGACTCCTGCTACATGCGCCAGGTTGGTATCCCAAGAGTCGTCAGTTTTTTTGGTAAGGGGTGCAGAAAATGAGATTGCACGAGAAGAGCCTTTGTGGCCATCACCAGTGGTGAAGTGGTGCTTCCCAGTATGGATCAGGAGGAAGGGAAGGCACCAGTAGGGTGGCGTGGGGCTGTGCCAGGCTTGCACAGCCCGAGTCACCACCAGCCGTTCCTCGGCTCTGGTGTCCTGCTCCATAGGGCTTTGCTGACTGTGGGTGACACGGTCATGCTTCAGACCACTGGTATAGTTTTCAGACTCTGCCATGAACCCACCAGAGATTAATCCTGGCCCCTGGTTATTTCCAGAACAAAAAATGAATTTCAGAAATCCCCCTTTCTTCCCCTTGATCTGTTCCTCATTCCATGAAAATGTTGGAAAAGAAAGTATTTCTTGCTTTCCCTTCAGCGAACCGCTTCTGTGCAGCTTCCAATAACCACACAGGCTTCTTGTGCGATGACAGAGCGACCTGCATCCTGGCCAGCCAGGTCTGTGACAGAGTCAGCAACTGCAGGAATGGAGAGGATGAGCAGGAGGAACTCTGTAGTGAGTGGTTTTGTTGTGCCCGTCCTCCCCATGCTGGTCTTCCTGTTGCGAGACAGAGCAGCCGCTGCCCCTCTAATCCTGCTCGGTGCTTCTGACCGCGTATGTGAGCAGATAGGCCTGGAAGATCCTTTGTAGGCCAGATGCTGAGAGATGGCACTGCCCAAAACCTAGTGGGAGTGCCAGGAATCAAAGACTCCAAGCTCCTCTGATCTTCCTGGCTTTTTTTGGTTTTTAAACCATGATGCAGTTTTCCTCCATTGGTGAAGCTGTATGCCTACTGGAAAAAAAACCTCATTAAAGCAGAAAGCTGGGGTACCCGGACTCTGCTTCTGGCCCAGCCATGAGCATCCCTTTCCCTCTCCAACCGCAGCTTCCCCATCTGCAGCAGCGTTCATGCCCTGACGCTGCATGGGGAAGGACCGACAGACCCCCTATGACAGCAGCCTTTGGTAGCTGCCATCCCCATTTTAGCTGGTATATCTGTGCCCTGTGGAGTTGAGCATGTTCTGTGTGTCCGCTGTTGCAGGTGACTTGCCTCACAGCCTCCCAGGATACCTGGTTTTCCACTGCAGTAACCCCGCATACTGGGTCTATGCTGATCAGAGGTGTAACAGGATGAACGACTGTGGAGACTGCTCTGATGAGATGGGGAGCTGTAAGTCTCTCTTCTGGCTACTGTTGGGCAAAAGGTCTTTTCTGCTGATGGATTGAAATAGGTTGTACAGGCTTTGTGCTCACTGGCGCTGCTGGAAACACTGGAGGCTGGCATGCACTGCTAAAACACAGTAGGACATGGGTAGGACATCAGTATGAACCATGCAGCCTCCATCCCATCAGCTGCCAAGGGGCCTGTGTCAAAGCCTGGTGGCAACTGAGAGGGGAAAGGCTCCATGCTTTGCTGCCAGCCCCCAAAGTCGCTTCTCCACTGTGCCTTGCTGAGTGTGGAGCGGTTTCATCGTGACACATAGCTGTAGGCAGCAGCAATCGTTCAAATTGGCCTTTGGTTGTTGGTCAGGAGATGGGTATGTCTCTGAGCCAGGGGGACTGAGTGTGCCTCAGCAGCTTCAAAGCCATCTAGATCCTTCTCTAGCTAAAATGTTTGGTTTGTTCCAAAGTCACTCCTGTGGTTTTGAACCTCAGGTGAGACCTGCCTGTATCAGCAGCTTTCTCTGGAGTAGCTTGCTAAAAAATAAATTACGCCTAGTTTTTCCTCCCAGGATGGCATGTCTGCTACGAAGGTCATTGCGATGTCACGCTCACTGGTTGTGTCCCACGAGTCACATGAAGCGAGTGTCCTCTTTGGTGGGTTCACAGACTCAGGGTCATCGCCAGTGGCTTTTCAAAAGCTGCCAGGGATGAAAGGGTAGCTACCTGTGTAAGGAAGCTGAGAAGGGGGTCAGTGCAGCAGAAGCATTTTTGTTCCCTGTTTTCTGTCCCTCCCAGTGGCCGCCTGCCCCCCATGTGGGTCGGAGTGGTGGAGCTGCAGCCCTGTGCTCTACGAGTACTGCTCCTGCGTCCCCAGGAGGCTGTGCCGGGACGGCGTCCAGCACTGCCTCAGCTGGTCCGATGAGTATGTCTGCAGACCATGAGGTCTTGGTGCCCAGCAGCGCTGGAGGTGTCCTCCTGCTCTGCCACCCGCTTGGGAAGCTCCAAGCCAAGCAAGCCCTCATCAGCTGTGCTCTGACCGGCACTGAACAGGGACAAAGTGCTGGGCTTCTACGTCAGCCCGTGCTGCAGGCTAGACACCGGCTGTGGGACACCTTCACAGGTTCTCCCATCGTGTGAGGGTGAGTCCTTTCCACTCAGGCAGAGCACTGGCAACACAGACACTGTGTCTGGCCAACCCTGGGCGAGGGACTTCTCCACTGTGGACATGCTGGTGCCTCTGCAGGCAGCCAGATGAAGGTACACTGAGGACTACCCTAAAGAGCAGGAGCTGAGTGAGGTGAGCCTTTCTAGCCCATGGGTTGGCATTTCCCTCCAACACACCTTCACGCTCCTGATCCTCATGGGCAGGAGAAGAGGCCTGTGTTTGCGTTCAGAGCATGCCTGCAGATGGTTTCAGCAGTGGCTGTGAAGGCGCTGTGTTGATGCTCCCGGGACGCTTCCTTGGGAATGCTGTGCTGAGGGTGTGACAGGGTGACGAGCTGCTGCACAGGCCACCCCCCGCGCTCTTCTCAAACCATGAAGGCCAACATGGAGAGTGTAATGGCGAGGAAGACTGAAATGGGTGTTTCAGAGTTTGTGGGGATAAATCACCATGTCCCTGTGACCCTGCAGGGCAGGGAACTGGCGTGTATATAAAATGTACTTCTCTCGGGGCTGTGCAGTTCTGGAGCAGCAGCTCATCAGCTTGAGAACAGCCATGAGGCTGGGATGAGTTTGCACTGAAGTTGGCAAGGAAAGGAGAAAAAAAAAAAGTTACAGCCTCAGAGCAGAGAGCAGCAGAAAACGAAGTGCCACAGCCGCTCCTGGGCAGTGTGGGATGACACAGGGTCTGCATGTTGCTTGTTCCGTTCCTCTGCCAGGAATGGAGCAGGATCAGGCAGCCAAACCTTCAAAGCTGTCCTCAGGATATAGATATGCCACAGAAATTTAGGAAAGATGTGGTCTTTCTCTGCTCCTTTGAAAAGTTCATCTGTGTCTAAAACATCATCTCTCAGAAAAATCCCATGTTTACAGTGAGTGCCCTTACTTTTCTAGGCCCAAAATAAACATCAGGCTATATTCTTCCCACCACCATCCCAGGTCATATATCTTTAAAAATAAAACCCCATTTGATCATTTCCTCTCTGTCCTGTGATCTGCAACTCTGCAAGTCACCGTAGCTTGTATCAACAGTGAATGTTTCTTCTAATTCGTAGCTGGGATATAGCTGTAGATCTGAGAGGTCTTTTAAAAATAGCATTACTGTATTCTGACTCACACTTCACCTGGAACGAGATGGCAAAACTCTGCATAATGGAACCGGTACTACAGGAAACTTCTAAAGCCGCATTTAATAACCTGTCCTTCTCCACGCCTGGCTAGGATGGATGGCTTGCTTTCTCCATGCCTGTAAAACATTACTGCAGTGCATTCAGTGCTGCAGCTCAGAAGAGAGATTATGAGTTTCCTAGGTAAACATTTCTCACTTGCAAGCTTCCAGCCTCAATCAAAGCCTGAAATAGAGATGTGCACATTTTTAGTGGAGAGTCATAGGCATCTAACACTTCAACAAGGCTGAGTTGGGATTGGTAAATAAAGCCTGGATTATTGTAGTTGCTGTTGTTCCTCTTGTAACCCCAAAGTATGTTCTGGGGCAATCAATGAGGAAGTCTTGCAGCATTTCTTAAGAGGAGCTGAAGGAGGGGTGATTCGGAGGCAGTGCTACTGTGCAGCCTCTCTTTCCTGGGGAAAAAAGAGCTTATTTCTGATTCAGATGGGGTTCAGCCACAGGCTGTTTGCCTGTTCCTTGGCTTTGAAATGGGAGGATGCACAACAAGCTCTCTGCATTGGGAGGGTGCAGGTGGGCTACAACTGCTGCATGATTCTACTGGGCGGCGGTCAAAGAAAGGTGGAGAGAAAGGGAAGAAGAATCTCATCCCTCATATATAGTTCCCCTATGGGGGCTATATATGGATGACAGAACAATTGTAGTTGGTAAGGAACAGAATCAATCAGCTGTTTAAAATAAATAAATAAAATACAGAAACCCTCATGCTCAGCAATAGGGCCCAGACAATATGAATGGTAAAAGATAAAATGGCTTTGTATCAAAGATATTGGGACAGCTATGATTTTCTGGAGCCTCCAATGTTTGCTGTGGTTGGGAAGAAGATGCTGGCTAGGCTGACCCATATGGCAACTGCTGTGATTAATGGCACCAGGTTAGGAGAGAGGAACCAGGGACCCATCCTGCTCTGGATTTACACCCATGAAGAGACTAGCCAAGAGAGACAGGGGAAGCAACATCCCACAGGCAAGACTGAGAAACCAGCCTGGATACAGCCAGGGATGCAGCGGGCAGTTTAAGCAGGCACTATCTATGCCAGGGTGAGTCTCCTCCTGTAATTTTCTTACTTATTGACTTGTTCCTGGTCCGCAGAGGCTGTGTGCCTTACAGAGAGCAATAAGCAGAGATTTGTGGAGTTGAGGACATGGTGGTTAAGTGTGTCTAAGTCCTCCTAGGATAAAATTTACACAGTGGTGTGTTTAAAAGAGGAAGTCTGCTGGTCAGCAAGAAGCCTAAGAAAAGGAGTAATTGTATCAGGGATGGAGAGCATAAGAAACAGTGCTCTAAAGCACCTCTTCTGGACAGGAAAGCTGTACTGTATTATTTTACCAACCATCCTGTGACCTGGGCAGACCGTTCCTGTCAAATCACGATGTGCCTATTTTCCGGCTCAAGGCATCAGCTCCCAGCTGCTTTACCGAGGTGAAATGGAGTATACAATTCCCCGAGACGTGCAGCTCTCCATGGTCAGATTAGCAGATCTCCGCATGGCGGAAGGGCCAGCAAAGGAGATGAGTGGTGGGTGGCGGACCCCGAAGGCACCCCCGGG
>NW_009260594.1:1562650-1570277 GCF_000687185.1 Egretta garzetta | reverse complement strand
TGCTGAACACAGAAGCCAGCCATGGGAGGAGGCTTATATTTGAGTGCCACAGT
The DNA here is from genome assembly GCF_000687185.1 of Egretta garzetta. Taxonomy (NCBI): domain Eukaryota; kingdom Metazoa; phylum Chordata; class Aves; order Pelecaniformes; family Ardeidae; genus Egretta; species Egretta garzetta. Next base: position 1,570,224 of record NW_009260594.1, on the reverse strand, counting down.
CATCTTCCTCCCTGTTGAGAGGCTGTTTTGCTAAGTCACCATTTGTGCCATTATTTGTCTCGGCAGAGGGCTGATCTAGTTGTCAGTGGAAGCTATTAATAGCCTTCAGTTTCTGGGAAAAAAAATGTAGGGCTCAAACACAAGTGTGCTTGTTTGTTTTGTTTGTGTGCAGTCCTCTTTGGAGGAAAATCCAGCAATAAAGGAACAAAGAGTGAAAGGGGTTTAGCTCTTCCTGCATTTTTGAGGTGAAGTTCCTTTTCTTGGCCTCTTCGTGATTTCCGAAGATGTGTTGCTTTTCTTGTCGCTGAGTTATGGTAAACACCAGTGTAAAGGAAGATATCCTCTAAATAAGCACTAGTCGAGGAAACCTATGGCACATTCTTGGCCTAAGAGCACAACGATGGTCGCAGTGTCCAAGTCACGGGCACTGTGCACCTCAGCCAACTTCGGTAGAAATGCTCAGGGCAGGAATTCAATGATGAACACACCTGCAGTGTTAACAGCTGTACCCCGGGCTCCAGACAGACCAACACAAAATGAGCCTGAGTATCTGGGGGTTTTTTTACAGCAAACACGTATGATTCAGTGACTGGTTTTAGATGGGGAAGTAGTATATTGCAGGCATATGTGGACACCAAGAACAGGTTTTAAACCACAGAATGCGCTCAAATGCAGGGAATTTGCTTATAAGGGAAAATATATTACAGCTGCAGAGCCTGATCTCTACAGTAACCTAGATTCAGCTTTCATTTCCTGGGCTCAAATGAGGCAGATAGGGGACTTCTGTTCTACTTTGGATTTCTGTGCTAACCATTACCAAGGGGGTTACTGTCTCTCTGCCTCCCTCCCCTGGGGCCTGTGCTTATCCTCTTTGCTCCCTCCCTTTGCCTGGAGCTTCCAGGCCGAGGTTTATGTTCTACCCAGGCGGAGGTTTATGTTCTACCAGCACTACTGAAGTCCCAGGGCACTTGACAAGCACAGGCAGCTTCATTTCAAGATGAGCTGCAGTGATTAGTCTTCTGCCCCTCGGGAGGCAAGAGAGGAAGAGGGATAGGACCAGCTATTTTTGCCAATGATATCTATGTCAGAAGAATTAGTTAAGGATGACAACAAAAACTTTATTTGAAAAAATTATTATGTATTGAAAATATACAGTAGTATCACCAACCCTCTCCTTGACTCCATCCCTCCCCAAGCATAGGTTAACCCACAGCATATCACAGCAACCAGATTTAACGATACCGGTCTCCTTTGTTACTCCCTCTCAGTATGTCTAAATTCTGACATCAGCAAGAAAACAACAAACAAAAGACCCACTTCTTTCTGACTCAGTAGGTATTTAACAAATCCCAGTCCTCCACAGTGAGACACAGATGCTTCTGTTTGGAAGTCCTTTCTCTCTCTCGTTCAGCCAAAGCTCTTTTTTTATTGTTCTTTAATTCGTGGCTGCCTGCAACCTCCTTTTTCAAAGGTAAATGGCTATTTTGAACTTTTTCCTTATAAAACTGCAAGTTTCCAGATGCTTTCGTTTCTGCCTCCACCAACTTGCATTTGACTACTTCCTCTATTCTGTGTGTCTTGCCATCTACAGGAAAAAAAAAATCAAGTTTAGATTTTTGGAAAAACAGAATTATGCTGTAAAATGCATACTTGTGTTGCAAATTGTTTTGGCCAAGCCAGCCTGGGATATTGACTGCTTTGCTGAAATGTGCATAGGGAAAAATAACTCTTTAATATTAGACTCGGAATTTTAAGGAGAAAACTCAGTTGTTACACATGTTGCCATGCTATACTTTAAGAGTTATCCCACAGTCTAAACAGATGAAAAAACTCAAACAAGTTGTAATGCAGTCACACAAACGGCTGAAACTGCACACCTGAGATGCTATTTGTACTATTAACAAAAAAAAGGTACGAAAATATTCCTTGTAGGAAAGGAAACAAATTATGTGGTCTCTGTGCAGTTACATACAGAAGTGCAGAGCTGCTGTTCTGGATCTCAAGTCGTCTTGTGGCTTGATGGCCTCCATAACTGCCTGCTCCCACTGCAAAACTGTCTGAAATAACATGGGAAGGAGTTAGAATTTACGGAAATATCACTGGAAACAACTCTACCCCTTATTCTCTCCTATTTAGTGATTTAATTCTCCATAAGGACAATTTCTAGAGAGTAAAACAGATTTAAAACCCCATACCTGCTCTGCCCATCCCTCTGTTTTGCAGGTACTATGATCAAATTCTTTCAGAGGCACTTTTGAGTGAACGAGGCCTATCTGCATTTGGATCCGCTTAATGACAGCGTTAACGTCCTAGTGAAAAGGGAAATAATGTAGTCAGAGGGGAAGAACATTTGATTACACTTGTCCAGTAAACTTAGATGCTCTTTTACCTTGAGACCTGTCCCAGAAATGTCCAAACAATTCAATTTCTTGAAACAAAGAAGGTATCCAATTCCCACATCTGTGATTTTAGGGTTACCTGTAAGGTCAAGTAAAGTTAACTAATTTGCAAGATGCGGAGAAAGATGATCAGAATATCAAGAAACTATTTGTTCTAAAAGCTAGTACTGGAACAAGGGGGTTTTGGCCTTGTTGTTGTTGTTGTTGTATGCTTCATGTTTTGAAAGTGAGTCAAAATGGACTTTTCCCCTCTAATGATCAAAACACAAGTACTACAATCCCAGTTCTCAAACTATTAAAAATATTTATGGAAGTAGCAAGTGGCTGAGACTACAGGTATGACCTGTGTCTTCTGGAAAGTTGTTTCTTTATCAGAAAGGATACAGGTTGTTTCTAATATTAAACTATGAAGTACTTACAAGACAAGTCTAATACCAAAAGATTCTCAAGTCCCTTTTTCAGTACTCGTACTGGTGCTGTCATTCTGCGAAGGCCTGCATCTGATAAAGAGTTGTCTTTCAGGAGAAGCCGTTTTACGCTGGGAAGAGAAATACAAACGCATAGTTCATAGTCATTATTTTAGACAGTTTTGCAAAATATCCTAAAACTCTGTGTTGGAAGGCCGGGGTCTTCCTATGCCAACCCTTCCATCCACTTTGTTAACATTAGTAAAAAGTAGCAAGAAAGCAGCCTGGGTTAGTAGGACTAACAAGTATCTTTATGTTGCTTCCGCTAGCTTAACAGAAGCGTTTACTTGACCAGCTATTCCCGGGGCTCCAGTGACAAACCGATCCTAGCACACAAGCATTTGCTAGCAGAGACAGTAAGGTTCTTTATACACTGAAGTTATTTAAAGCAAAGCTGCCAATCTCAACTCTACTCGAAAATAAAAAGAGAAAAATGCTTGGCAAAATGGGAGAGGACAGATTTGGTAAGCGATACGGCAATGATTTTTAGTAAACAATGAGGTATTATAACGTAGATAAAAAAACTCAGGGAAAAACTAACACTAAAACAGTCTCCAGAGCACTTCAAGGCAAAACCTTGATGCAAAATGCACCAAAACCTTATAGTAACATAATATCCCCTAATTAGCAGTCATCCTGCTTACTGATTTTCAAATTTTTCTGCTTTTTAATCTTTAGTATCAAACAAAATTGCAAAATGTATTTTTTTTTAATGTTAATTAAATAAATATTTAACCTATTGCTTGCAGAAATCTTCATCTGTAACACTGGTTTGGTTAAAAATTTGGCTGATAAAGTCCCCTCTTAAAAAAGGAAAAAAAAATGTAAAACTGTTCCAAATGCTTAAGATGCAGTTTTTACCTAGCCAATGGAAATTATAAAAAATTGATTTAAAAACATGAGACAGTAAATTATCTTGCACATTTGTAGGACCTTTTACGATTCAGTATGGGCTGTGGATCATATGGTTTGTGTACAACAAATTCTGTATTTCGTTTACCTCAAGAATGGGTTTTACAAACAACCAAAATCTTCAAACTTACACATTGCTGCCTGTGAAACTTTCCTTTAAAGTCACAGCCTGATTCTTTGAACTGCTTTGTGATAGGAAAAGAAAGTGTCATTTTTAGCTATGTGTCAAGAAATCGGTACCTAGACAGAGCCTCTTTGGTGAGGTGTTCCAGCAGTTCGTGTTCATCTCCAAGTTTACAACAGGAGAGATCCAAACACGTCAGCTCCCGGAAAGACTTAATTTCTTCTAGTTTTTCAGAGATAACCAGGTATCTGCAAGGAGAAAAACAAACAAACAAACAGTGTTCAGGCACCTAAGAAGGCACCTATATCCTCAAGTGTCAGAAGCATAATGTAGTTGTTTCTTATAAGTACCTGTGTGAAAAACTGACAGAAATTAGCCAGCTGTCCTTTTTATGTGCAGTCTGCACACAACACATTTGAGTTCCCAGTGTTCTCCTTGAACAAATGTCACGGTTTTGCTTTGATTCAGAATATGGGACTAACGGTTAAGACTTCAACTCGCAAACATTGCAGTTAGGCATTTCTTTACAGATTATTATTGTGTTATTTCAGAATAATGCAGAATACATATTCCAGTTTACTGTAAGTCAACTTCACAAACTGCTTTTCCTCAGTATCTAGGAATCGTGTAGGCAAATCCATGCTCATCCAGGTTTAAAATCTACTTCAAATGTATCAGGATAGCTTGTCAAATGGCAAAATTTTACTTTTTATATAGGTAAATAAAATACTTCACCAGAGATGAAAGTCCTACAGGACACCTGCAGGACTCCAACTGGAGCTGTCACTATACCCCAGGCAGTAGTTACTCAGTGGGTTATTTTTTTAGCTGTGTTGGTTCCCTGATCTGATTCACTCCGCAGCCATGCAAACATCTGTGCTGGAATTATTCAGTAGGAGGTTCAGAGATAGGAACAAACCACTGAATAATGGCATGCATGAATATGCAGTAATAAGCACGCAGCAGTCACTACCTCACCAATCTCCCCTGCATTTACTTCTTATTGTCCCTGTGGCAAGACAAGCCCCAAATTCATTAATCTCTCCCGAATTTACCTTATATTCCCCATGGCAAGACAAACCCTGAGGTCAGCATCTTCACTGCTGAAATGAGGGGTGCTTACGAATTTGATCCCTCAAGGAACACCTCTTTGGCCATCCAAATAAGGGGACCTCCCACTTATATCCTCCCGCTGCAAGTATACCTACCAAACTACCCCACCAAATCCCTTTGCTGTGCAATTATGTGTAAGGCAGTATGCATGGTCAGAGCGCAAGCCAACTCTTGAGGAATACTACTAGCTCTAGTGGGTTGTGAAGAGAAGAGTGGGCTCTTATTTTCAGAAGATTCACCGGAAAATTCCTTAATATCTTATTACTTGGATTTCGAAGACTCGATACTTAACTCAGCTTTCTGTAATGGCAAAAGATGCCAGAGGTAACTTCATTTCTGATTTAATCCCATAAAAAGTATCTCTACTGAAGATAAAAAGGGAGTAGGTTTAAAGGATAAAACAAAAGACAATTGACCTCTGCTCAAACATTCCTACTATGCTTAAAACACCCTGGGCATTTCAGATGAATATGCCTATACTTTGATTTTAAACTGGATAAACCATCCCTTTTTCAAGTGTACAGATGGAAGATAGACTGGTTATATTACTGGGAAAGACTTCAGTAGGAGCAAGGCTTTAAAAACATAATCCAGTTTCAAGCTCGGCAAGACTCCCTTTTAGTGAAAGACAACATGGACATTGAGAAGATGGAAAAACTGGTGCTGGACTCTCATCAGAACCTCGTTAGAGCACGTTCAATATGGGGATGGGAACGACAATAAATCAAGGTAAAACCTGCCTGACTTCAAAGCCTGGAACTTACCTACAAGACTGTATCTTCTTCTGAGCCCCCAAAATGAAACAGGATAGCAAGCTTACAGTAAATAAACCCAGACTGTTTGCAAGGGTGTATTTTATCCCTACAGTCAGCTAAGTATGTTGAAATACTTATGAACAGCAATTACGAAAACATCCCATGAAATACTTGAGAAGGCATTAAATGCACAAATTGCTATGGAAGTGCTGATTATTATTGTTCAAAAATAGTTGCAGGTTTAATCCTACACATAAAATCCCTGTTAGTTAACACGGATGTAGTCTGTTACCTCTATTATGATTTGTATCTTAGAATGAAACCAGCAGCTGCACTTGTAGTAAAGGAATCATAGAATCACATAATTTAGTTTGGAAAAGACCTTTAAGATCATCGAGTCCAACCGCTAGTATAGCACTGCCAAGGCCACCACTAAACCATGTCCCTAAGCACCACATCTACCCGTCTTTGAAGCACCTACTTCCCTGGGCAGCCTGTTCCAGTACTCAACAACCCTTTTGGTGAGGAAATTTTTCCTAATATCCAATCTAAACCTCCCCTGGTGCAACCTGAGGCTGTTTCCTCTCATCCTAATGCTTGTTACTTGGGACAAAATGGGAATGAGACAAAAGGAAGCAAGCAGCAGAGTAAGACAAGGCTCAGGTCATTTCATTAAAATTAGGTGGTGTCATAAGGCCCCAGATTTTTTTTTAATTATTTTTGAGAGAAAATAATTTAAAGGAAATTTTATGTGTGCTAGCAAAAAGGACTAGTAGATGACAATATTTGTTACTGAACACACTTACCTATTCCGCAAGCATAACGAACATAGCACCAAATTGCCATAGGCTTCAGTAAACTTCTGTAGAGCTCTCAGTCCCGTTACAGGTTCTGTGAACTTTTGTCTCGCTTCTGCGGCTGAAAAGAGCTTTTCAGCAATCTGCTCTGGGAAACCAATCAACGAGTCAATGTGATCAACGTTGTCAGAAATGTAACCCAGTACGAGGCTGAAGAGAGACTTGGCCGAGTACCGAAGGTTGCCCTCCTTAGTATATGTGAAGATGAAATGATCAGTCCTTTGCCTCCTTGCCCTATCATCCTCCCTGTTCATACAAAGCTCCACCGAAAATCCTCTGGAAAACAGCCTAAAAGGTCTTGTTTTAGGAGTGACATTCTGTATGCCACCTGCACCCTGATTTACCACGTGCAGCTTCCCATTTTCACGCACGTATATTGGCCCGGTATCCAAATGGCTTTCTGAGTGGAGACAGTAAGACATTCCCCTCATCCAGTTCTGCAAAAATAAACCGTAAACAGGTGAAGAATACCCACAGAGGAAAATATTCAGGAAAAGACCCCAAACCCTTGCAGCTCTTCCCAACGCCCCAAGCACAGTCACATAACCCTGCAGTGCATGGAAGGCCAAGCTGCGTGGAACAGGGGTGTGTGCTGTCTGCCATCAAGCCGCAAACGCCAGTCAAGTGGAAACCGAACTCAGGGCTGGCAGAGAGGTGAAGGGCCCTTGCTCTGGCAGGACCCTGCTGCTCTGTGCCTGGTGCCCGTCAGTGGCCTGGGGCTGGATCCCAGTCCTACACAAGCACGGGCAGTGGGAGGGGGGCTGGGGCCGTGCGGGCAGCAGGCCCCACTGCTTGGCCCGGCTCTGCTGCAGGCGGGGGGGAGGAGGAGGAGGGCAAATGGCCGACTGCAGCAGGGCAATGGAGCCTGCCGGAGCATCTCCCTCTCTTGGAGGGTGGGCAGGCTCCCGGCGCCCCTTTCTCAGCCGAGCCCAGCCGATGCCGGAGGG